>NC_084751.1:22721911-23009411 GCF_033978785.1 Entelurus aequoreus | reverse complement strand
TTTAACTCCAACACGAGTGTTAGTGGGTGCAAAGTGCCGACTAGTGGTGAGTATAAGTAAAGGCAAGCTGGAGTTACAGAGACAACTCTTTTTACAACCTCGAATTGCCGCACGCACACAACGTTTACACCGCAGAAGTGTCGCACAAGTCTTGTGCAAAAAGACAGCCTATCAGGGTTCCTGCTTCACACCAATCTGATTACAGACAGACATTTTTTACACACATACAACTCTTAGACACAGATCTATTTACACATACACGCCTCTGAATACGGATGCACAACTTTTTAAGGGCGGAAACATAGCAAAAACTTGCGTATAAAAAGACAGCCAATGGAGCAGGCCTGGGCAATTACTATGACATAGGGGGCCAAATTTAGAGAAAAAAGTGTGTCTGGGGGCCGGTATATCTATGTTCTACAACAATGCTTCCATAACTATGAATATAACTACCGTATTTTTCGGAGTATAAGTCGCTCCGGAGTATAAGTCGCACCGGCCGAAAATGCATAATAAAGAAGGGAAAAAACTAATATAAGTCGCACTGGAGTGTAAGTCGCATTTTTGGGGGAAATTTATTTGATAAAACCCAACACCAAGAATAGACATTTGAAAGGCAATTTAAAATTAATAAAGAATAGTGAACAACAGGCTGAATAAATGTACGTTATATGACGCATAAATAACCAACTGAGAACGTGCCTGGTATGTTAACGTAACATATTATGGTAAGAGTCATTCAAATAACTATAACATATAGAACATGCTATCCGTTTACCAAACAATCTGTCACTCCTAATCGCTAAATCCCATGAAATCTTATACGTCTAGTCTCTTACGTGAATGAGCTAAATAATATTATTTTATATTTTACGGTAATGTGTTAATAATTTCACACATAAATCGCTCCTGAGTATAAGTCGCACCACCGGCCAAACTATGAAAAAAAACTGCGACTTATAGTCCGAAAAATACGGTAAATACGTTGAAAAAACTACTGACTGCATCTGGAGTAAACAAACTACAGCAATGCCTTAGTTATGTAAATCACATTACAAAAAATGTGTAACTGCCAAAAAGGAGAGGACTCAAATAGGGTGCTTTAAGGCAGTGTTTTTCAACCTTTTTTGAGCCAAGGCACATTTTTTTCATAAAAAAAATACGGAGGCAAACCACCAGCAGAAAAGGTTAAAAAATGAAACTCCACCAGGTTGTCGTGCCTTATTTTGACTTTGTTGTTGTTTCCTGTGTGTAGTGCTTTAGTTCCTGTCTTGCGCTGTTATTTTGGTGACCCTTCCTGTTTTGTTGGTGTTCTCCTGTAGCAGCTTCATGCCTTCTTTTCAGTGCTATTGCCTGCACCTGCTTTGTTTTCGCAATTAAGACTATTTAAGTTGTGCGTACGCTATCCTTCTTTGTGGGGACATTGTTGATTCTCATGTCATGTACGGATGTGCTTTGTGGACGCCGTCTTTGCTCCACACGCTGTAAGTTTTTGCTGTCGTCCAGCATTCTGTTTTTGTTGACTTTGTAGCCAGTTCAGTTTTACTTTTGTTTTACATAGCCATGCCTACGCTTCAGTGCCTTTTCCTAGCGGGACTTGCCTTTTGTTAATTTTTGGTTTAAGCGTTACATACCTTTTTACCTACACGCTGTCTCCCGCTGTGCTCTGCATATTGGGATCACGATTAACCATCCTTGACGCGTTCAGACTTCTACAAAGCAATGAACTACCTGCTGCCACCTACTGATATGGAGTATTACAAGATTACCCTGCCAAGCTCTACACAGCACAGGCACTAGACAACGGCACATTATTATGATTATTAACTTGCAAAAAATATTTTTTGGACCAATTAGGTGAAGTTGCATAATTTCCCACGGCACACCAGACAATATCTCTCGGCACACTAGTGTGCCGCGGCACAGTGGTTGAAAATCACTGCTTTAAGGAATGCCTCAGTTATGTGAATCACAAGTTTGGACCATAGTGTTTTATGTTTGCTAGCAAGGTTAAAATGTCAATGCAAGGACCTGACAATGTGTTTACGGGGGTCAAAGTTCCTCTATACAACAGGAGCACTCTAGTGTGTTTAGGAATGTGCTGCAAAAATGTTTTTTACTCCCAAATTTTAAACAGAACTCGGGGCCGGTATGATGTCTTTAGCAGTTAAATGGCCCTGCTGTAGACTCTATGTTGCTTTTTTATATATTTATGTTGCTTTCAACGATCTTTGTGTCACCTTTTTCAGACAACGAGGAAGTAGCACTCACTCTGGAGGAGTTCTACGGCGACATTGACGCTCTTGAATTTTACCCCGGTATGCTGCTTGAAAAGACCCGTCCGGGGTCCATCTTCGGAGAGAGCATGGTGGAGATGGGTGCTCCCTTCTCCCTCAAAGGCCTCCTGGGCAACCCCATTTGTTCCCCCGAGTACTGGAAGCCCAGCACGTTCGGGGGCCACGTAGGCTTCGATATTGTCAACTCCGCCACCTTGCAGAAACTTGTGTGTCTCAACTCGAGGACGTGTCCGTACGTGGCGTTCAGAGTGCCACAAAACGAAAAGGATGACATCAGGACTGATGAGCTGTGAGGTGTTTTCAAGTGTCCCTGTCAGGAACTCAAGTAGGTTTAGGCTTAAAAAGGAACAAGGGGAGCATTGCGCTGGTTTTGCACACTTGAGCGAAATGAGGGGGAAAAAACAGTTTGCGTGCAGACATGGTCTCACGGTCCAGTGATAACCGTCTATGTCTGTAACTACAGCGGATCAAAGTGAATTCATTAAAATTGGAGGTGGTTCAAATATTTGTTTTGACTCTCCATTGTTCTCTACTTTTACTGGTCCTCTATTTCCACTTGTGAGTCCTGTGCTTATTTTGGCAAGAGATAGTACATATAAAACAGGAGAATTTAATCACAGGATGTATGTTTTTTTTTTTGCCCCTCAAGATAATACAATGTTAATAATCAGTATCAGTATCAATTTTCTATTAACATTTAAATTATATTTTTTAACGGCCCCACTGCACATTCTAAAAATACGATTAAATAAATAAAAAACTTAAAAAGTGGTATAAAAGAACAAACAGGTGAAATGTGACAAGAAAATGTTGCAATGTTTACTCTAATAACACAAAGCTGCCATGCAGGCTGTTGTTTTCTTTAAAAAAATATTAATGAATCAAAATCAATGTCATTATGAATTATTGACCTATTCAAGGCTCCAACTACATCACATTAAATATTCCACTTTGAGGTATTTTTGGGGGAAAATGTTGCATAATTTGTGTTTGCCATATAAAAAACAAAGTTGTTTTTTTTTCCTTAAGAAGGGTCTAAAAAGAACAAAAAAAAACCATAAACAACAATAAAAGTTATAATTGACGGATGGATCTGAAGTTGATCTCAAAACGATTGTGTTAAAAGTAAACAGTAAAAAAAACAGTAATTTTTTTTAATGAGTAGGACCCTTTTGGATCCCCAATCATTTTAGTGGGATTTTTTTTGTGTCATTGCCAAAAAAATATAATAATAAATAAAAATCAATGTGTTGACATTTTTAAGGCTCCAATTATATAATCTCAAATATTTCACTTTAAAATTGTATTGGGGGAAACTATTGCATATTTTATGTTTTTTCCATAACAAAAAAGGGTTTTCTTTGACAAAAAAGGGCATACAACTTAAATCTTTAAAAACGTTATATTGACAGATAGACCTAATGTTGATCTAGAGATTTAAACCTTGAATAATAATAACACAAAATAATGACACATTTTAAATATTTTTTTAACAAAATTCTTTGGGATCCCTGGGATCAAGCCTGAGTGGAGGCCTAAATGTATATTTTTTATACATATATTGTATTGGTTTTTGAAATAAAAAAATATCGAAATGGTCCCCGCTTGCTTTGATTTTTCAGTGTGCGGCCCTGAGTGGAAAAAGTTTGGACACCCCTGATTTAGGGGATTATCTGACCTTACTCTCTCTGGTTGTTTAAAAGCCGGTCACGTGACTATAGGGCGCCATTTTGAGGCCAACTTTGCAACCGGGTTGGCCATACTCTCTCTATACATGCGTTATTTAATTCTGCTCTCTATCTGTTCAAACCGGTACTGCATTTAAATCCACACTAACAAGACCTCACCAACGCGTTGCCTTTAAGTGATTCAGGTGATGCGACTTTTCCAAAATTAAAACGGCAGTTTGAAAGAAGAACAGGCAGGTAAATATGTCAACTACATTATGGTAGTGTTTAAAGTAGTGCGTAGTAACATGGTAAGCTTTTTTTTATATATAAATACTGTATGCGATTGGCAGCTGATGTTGGTCAACGCGTGTGACACTGACATGGCGGATTTTCCTACCCAACACTACAATGCATCACAACCAGAAGAGTTAGCGTTCTAGCTGGAGCAAGTAAGCGACTGTCATTCGGAGACATCTTCCCCGACGGTGTTTGGTCGCTCAAAACAAGGTAAGATAATGTTATTTTCGGTGGGTATCGATGGTAATTATATGTGGTGTATTGGAGATAAACGTAACGCTCACTACCGCGTATAGCTAGCAAAAGCGGTGTTGTAGTGACAGGCAGTTTTGAGGCTAAAGATAAACTAGCTTATAATGTCTAGCATGTTGTTAGCATTGCGAGTCCTAATGGTTCTTATTAAACGAGATAACTAGGTTATTACTTTCGTTTCACTTCAAACACCACGCTCAAAACTAGTCTTATTTATTTTATTTTATGCAACCACCCAGACAGCTGAGGTCACGCCATTTTTCATTCACATATATTAGTCAATAAAGTGATGTTAGTGTTTTTATTTGCTGTTGGGTCATAAAATGTCACACAACACTTTGAAATATAATGTTTACATTTCCCCGCTTCCAGTGTCCATCTGTGCAAACGTACTGCTAAGTAGAGCATGAAGGCGTCTATAGTTGGATTTAAAACAGAATGACACACTTAATATAAGGCTGCACCTAAGCCTAGGTGCCCTAATTTTACGTAAACCCTGCATCTTAAAAACATGTCAACGAGAATTATTACACTCCAATGGCTGTAGAGCAGTGGTCCCCAACCACCGGGCCGCAGCCCGGTACCGGTCCGTGGATCGATTGGTACCGGGCCGCACAAGAAATAAAAAAAAAATTAAAAAATGTTAAATTTTTAAAAAAAAATTTATTAAATCAACATAAAAAACACAAGATACACTTACAATTAGTGCACCAACCCAAAAAAACCTCCCTCCCCCATTTACACTCATTCACACTCATTCGCACAAAGGGGTTGTTTCTTTCTGTTGTTAATATTTCTGGTTCCTACACTATATATCAATACAGTCTGCAGGGATACAGTCCGTAAGCACACATGATTGTATTTTTTTATGACAAAAAATTTCAAAAAAATAAATAAAAGGGTTAGTGTTAGTAGTAGATTTTTGTAAAAAGCTTTTATAATTGTAAAGGATAATGTTTTATCAACTGCAATAATGTAAATTTGTTTTAACTATTAAATGAACCAAAAATATGACTTATTTTATCTTTGTGAATATATTGGACACAATGTGTTGTCAAGCTTATGAGATGTGATGCAAGTGTAAGCAACTGTGACACTATTGTTCTTTTTTTTTTTTTTAATTTATAAATGTCTAATGGGCAGCACGGTGGAACAGGGGTTAGTGCGTCTGCCTCACAATACGAAGGTCCTGAGTAGTCGTGAGTTCAATCCCGGCCTCTGGATCTTTCTGTGTAGAGTTTGCATGTCCTCCCGTGACTGCGTGGGTTCCCTCCGGGTACTCCGGCTTCCTCCCACCTCCAAAGACATGCACCTGGGGATAGGTTGATTGGCAACACTAAATTGGCCCTAGTGTGTGAATGTGAGTGTGAATGTTGTCTGTCTATCTGTGTTGGCCCTGCGATGAGGTGGCGACTTGTCCAGGGTGTACCCCGCCTTCCGCCCGATTGTAGCTGAGATAGGCTCCAGCTCCCCCCGTGACCCCGAAGGGAATAAGCGGTAGAAAATGGATGGATGGATGGATAAATGTCTAATGATAATGTCAATGAGGGATTTTTAATCACTGCTATGTTGAAATTGTAACTAATATTGATACTGTTGATTTTTGTTTCACTACTTTTGGTTTGTTCTGTGTCGTTTGTGTCTCCTCTCAATTGCAGTTCTGAGTGTTGCTGGGTTTGGTTTTGGAATTGGATTGCATTGTTATTGTATTGCTGTGTATTGTTTTGTTGGATTGATTAATTAAAAAAAAAAAAAAAAATTCAATAAAAAATCGATTTTTTAAAAATGAGATTCGATTCTGAATCGCACAGCATGAGAATCGCAATTCGAATCGATATATATATATATATATATATATATATATATATATATATATATATATATATATATATATATATATATATATATATATATATATATATTAAAAAATTCTAAATTGAAAATACTCCCAGGGCAGCACGGTGGAACAGGGGTTGGTGCATGTGCCTTACAATCCAAGGTTTCTCATAGTCATTCACATTGACATCCCTTGTGTGGGCTGTGTGCCGAGGATGTCGTTGTGGCTTGTGCAGCCCTTTGAGACTTTTGTGATTTAGGGCTATATAAATAAACATTGATTGATTGATTGATTGATTACAATACGAAGGTCCTGGGTCAAAATCCTGGGCTCGGGATCATTCTGTGTGGAGTTTGCATGTTCTCCCCGTGACTGTGTGGGTTCCCTCTGGTACTCCAACACTAAATTGGCCCTAATGTGTGAGTGTGAATGTTGTCTGTCTATCTGTGTTGGCCCTGCGATGAGGTGGAAACTTGTCCAGGGTGTACCCCGCCTTCCGCCCGAATGCAGCTGAGATAGGCTCCACCACCCCCCCGCGACCCTGAAAGGGACAAGCGGTAGAAAATGTATTAATGGATGGATGGAAACCACTCCCTTGTGGTCTACATTACATGTAATGATAAATAAACAAATGGGTTATACTTGTATAGTGCTTTTCTACCTTCAAGGTACTCAAAGCGCTTTGACAGTATTTCCACATTCACCCATTCGCACACACATTCACACACTGATGGCGGGAGCTGCCATGCAAGGCGCTAACCAGCAGCCATCAGGAGCAAGGGTGAAGTGTCTTGCCCAAGGACACAACGGACGTGACTAGGATGGTAGAAGGTGGGGATTGAACCCCAGTAACCAGCAACCCTCCGATTGCTGACACAGCCACTCTACCAACTTCGCCACGCCGTAATGGTGGTTCTTTGGTCAAAATGTTGCATAGGTTATGTTTTACAGATCATCTTCAAGCCGCTTTCTGACAGTTGCTTCTGGATGCGCCGTTTTGTGGGCGGTCTTATTAACGTGGCTCACCTTCAGCAGCGTCTTCTTCCCGTCATCTTTGTTGTAGCGGTGTAGCGTGCAAGGACAGGGGTGGAAGAAGTGTGCAAAGATGGAGCTAACTGTTTTAATGACATTCAGACTTTACTTAAATAATAACGGAGCAGCATCCTATCATCCGGAAACAACAACGCAGGAAATGTGTCCCGTGAAAAACTGTCCCACCGGAACTCTAATAACTAAGGTTCCTTGGGAGAATAATGTAAACTCACTACACCGGTATGTTTTAGCCCTTTCATGGCGAGTTTACTGACAGATATAACTAAGAACTTTAAACTACTTTATATTAGAAATGGCAACAGCAGAGGATGAATGTCCCATAACAAGAAGATGGAGGAAAAAGCTTATCGACTCGCGGACGCGTGCAATTTTTCAAAACTAATGCAGATCAGCAGGTACCAGAAGGTAAGAAAAGTTTATTTTGCATAATATTGCGAAAAAAAACGCCAGATAATGTCTTACCTTATACACACACCATTATAATATTCGTATGTTTAATGCGCCGACAATCCTTCAAGCGGTGCGGCTTCATAGCTTACCAAAGTCGTACTAAAACATTTTGATATATTTTTGAGCGCCGTGTGTAATGTTCTATATTTACAATGGAACATTTAAAATATTGGTGTTGTTTACTTGAGACATTTTGCAATCATAGTGCTGTATACACTTATCTCTTATGTTTGGCTGCCATCTACTGGTCACACTAATCATTACACCATGTACCAAATAAAATAGCTTCGAGGCGAGTAAGCTCAACCAAACGTTTTCCTTACATTAGGCGCACCGGGTTATAAGGCGCACTGTCAAGTTTTGAGGGAAAAAATTATTTTAAGTGCGCCTTATAGTCTGGAAAATACGGTATATTTTTTCTTCTTTGTAATATTTTTGTGTAATAATTACAAATGTACTCTCGTCGATTAAAAAAATCCAAATGAGTGAATGTGAATTTCGACTTATATATTTGTAAATTTCCAAAGATAGTCCCTTAATGTTATTATATAGTCATGTCAAATCATGTTTTTCTTCTTAATATTACATGTTTTCTGGTAACATTTAGAATGTATTCTTGTCAAATTAATTTGTTTTTTTAATCTTGGAACAACAATTGTAAACTAACAATACTACATGATACAATAGATATTATACTATACTTTAAAGTTACAACTTTATATTCTTAAATCAACTTTTCTGTGTGAAATATACTGCAGAGAGTACATTTCCTCCAGGAGCATTATATTTTGTACAATATATTAAATTGTTTAAAAATCTTTATAATTGAAAATTAAAATTAAAAAAAACAATATAATAAAAAATGTATTGTCATATATTTAACTTTTTTTTTTTTTTTAATCACAACTATCTTTTTGAAAGATTGCGTCTTTTTTGTCGCAATATTCTAAATGTGTTTTTGTACTTTCACTTTATTCTCCAGCTTTTTGAATTTTTACTGTAGTTCTCATTAGTGTACTCTTACATTGTCCATGCAAAATTAAGTGTGACTTATTTTGGTTCAGGAGAAAATTGAGTGAAAACAGCAAAGACGTCTCGCGGACATAGTTGCACTGATTAAGATGGACTGTTTTCAGGTGAGCTGTTGCCATGACGACTTTGGATGACAAGATCCTGGGAGAGAAGCTGCAGTACTACTACAGCAGCAGCGAGGACGAAGGCAGTGATAACGACGATGACGAAGGGGAAAGGAAGACCATCCAGGACGCAGCAGTCACTGAGCCGGAGATAGACTACAGTCTTGATGGCAGTGCGGTCAACACGGGTAGATAACACACTGTCATGCACACACACGGCATGCATATACAAGTTAATATACACATTGTTCCTACAGGTCCAAAGGGTGTGATAAATGACTGGAGAAAGTACAAGCAGTTGGAGGTGGAGCAGAAGCAGGAGCAGAAGAACGAGATGGAACGTCTGATCAAGAAGCTGTCCATGACCTGCCGCTCTGACCTGGACCTGGAAAAAGACAAGGAGAAGCAGAAGGAGCTGCAGGACAAAATCAAAGGCAAAGTAAGCACCAATGAGAAAGACAATGTGGGAAATGGCATAACTACAGTCTTTAACTTTTTGTGTTTCACAAAGATCAGTGATGTTCAGCCAAATATAATGCTGACAAAGTAACTACATTACCCGTCGATAAGGTGCACCTCTTTTTGCAAATCTTAAAATAAGTAAATGTGTCAGTTAGGGCTGCAATGATTAGTCGACAATAAAATTTGTCGACAAATGTAGACAATAAAATTTGTCGCCGACAATAGTCGTGACGTCATCACTCGTGTTTTTCCGGGCGGAAGTGGGTCACTCGCCAAAACAACGGCAGTGATAACATGTAAAGTGCGAGGATATTTCCTCGGATTCTTGTTAAAACATGAATACCTTGCTCATTTTGCAAAGCAGACCTTGTTTTTATGGCTGTACATCTGTGATACGCAAGCATTTAAAGCGGAGACGTGATGTCCGACATTTGGAGAGAGGATGCGGTCTCGACCTTGGTAAGACTGTTAGCTTGTACTTTGCTACCTAACTAACAAGAGTGGGACGAAGATGTGTGGAAAAATTTCTTTAGCTATAATTTTAGCCAAAGTCAGCCAGCTTAACTTTTTCTACATCAATTCGAGTAGTTTTTAAAACCGCGTCAATTTGCAATGCCAAAAAAAAACCCACAGCGAAAGACTGACAGGCACCAATGCGGATGTATCATCAGATTAAACATACAATCTATTAAATAGCCAACATTTTAAGAATTAATCAAATATAGAATTCTACACATTGAGTCTATTAGAGTGCTAAAACTGCCTAGAGTTAATCAGTAGTCAATATACCAGTGTGCACCTTTTTTAAACGTCTCAAAAACAGGTTTTTGAATATATAAACAAAGGTAATTGTTTTTTTAGCACTTTGCTTTTCCTTTCTTTTAAATGGACAACATTTTAATAGTCAATTTAGTTTTTGTAACAGCTGAATGAGCAAGCACAGTTACAGTATAAATAATTATTTATGAATGAATTAGTCATTTTTGTTGTTCGTAAGCACATGCCTAAAATAATGCATTTAGAAGTCAATGGAAAAATTAGAGCCATTAAATATGTGTACGCTTTATTATCCGACTAATCGTTATAATCGTCAATTATTATTGTAATCAAATATATGAATGTATTATTACATATGTATTTAATGTAAATGTGCATTTAATTATTTAATTATTTAATACTTAATTTAATGTAAACATGCTTTAATTCTTTTGCTAATTATTTAATGATTTCATTATTTCATAATTTAATGATTTATTTAATTATTTCATGAACCTGTGTGTCAAGCTTTTATCTGTCAAACTCTAAGCTATGTGTTAGCCCTGCCCACTGACTTTGGTGGCTGAGTTTGACAGAGGTCCATTAAATGATTAAAAAAGATACATTTATGAAATAATTGATTTAATTCATGAAATATTTCATTATATAATTAATATCCATCCATCCTTCCATCTTCTTCCGCTTATCCGAGATCGGGTCGCGGGGGCAGCAGCCTAAGCAGGGAAACCCAGACTTCCCTCTCCCCAGCCACTTCGTCCAGCTCTTCCCGGGGGATCCCGAGGCGTTCCCAGGCCAGCCGGGAGACATAGTCTTCCCAACGTGTCCTGGGTCTTCCCCGTGGCCTCCTACCGGTCGGACGTGCCCTAAACACCTCCCTAGGGAGGCGTTCGGGTGGCATCCTGACCAGATGCCCGAACCACCTCAACTGGCTCCTCTCGATGTGGAGGAGCAGCGGCTTTACTTTGAGCTCCCCCCGGATGGCAGAGCTTCTCACCCTATCTCTAAGGGAGAGCCCCGCCACCCGGCGGAGGAAACTCATTTCGGCCGCTTGTACCCGTGATCTTGTCCTTTCGGTCATAACCCAAAGCCCATGACCATAGGTGAGGATGGGAACGTAGATCGACCGGTAAATTGAGAGCTTTGCCTTCCGGCTCAGCTCCTTCTTCATCACAACGGATCGATACAGCGTCCGCATTACTGAAGACGCCGCACCGATCCGCCTGTCGATCTCATGATCCACTCTTCCCTCACTCGTGAACAAGACTCCGAGGTACTTGAACTCCTCCACTTGGGGCAGGGTCTCCTCCGCAACCCGGAGATGGCACTCCACCCTTTTCCGGGCGAGAACCATGGACTCGGACTTGGAGGTGCTGATTCTCATCCCAGTCGCTTCACACTCAGCTGCGAACCGATCCAGCGAGAGCTGAAGATCCTGGCCAGATGAAGCCATCAGGACCACATCATCTGCAAATAGCATAGACCTAATCCTGCAGCCACCAAACCAGATCCCCTCAACGCCTTGACTGCACCTAGAAATTCTGTCCATAAAAGTTATGAACAGAATCGGTGACAAAGGGCAGCCTTGGCGGAGTCCAACCCTCACTGGAAACGTGTCCGACTTACTGCCGGCAATGCGGACCAAACTCTGGCACTGATCATACAGGGAGCGGACCGCCACAATCAGACAGTACGATACCCCATACTCTCCGAGCTCTCCCCACAGGACTTCCTGAGGGACACGGTCGAATGCCTTCTCCAAGTCCACAAAACACATGTAGACTGGTTGGGCAAACTCCCATGCACCCTCAAGGACCCTGCCGAGAGTATAGAGCTGGTCCACAGTTCCACGACCAGGACGAAAACCACACTGTTCCTCCTGAATCCGAGGTTCGACTATCCGGCGTAGCCTCCTCTCCAGCACACCCGAATAGACCTTACCGGGAAGGCTGAGGAGTGTGATCCCACGATAGTTAGAACACACCCTCCGGTTCCCCTTCTTAAAGAGAGGAACCACCACCCCGGTCTGCCAATCCAGAGGTACCGCCCCCGATGTCCACGCGATGCTGCAGAGTGTTGTCAACCAAGACAGCCCCACAGCATCCAGAGCCTTAAGGAACTCCGGGCGGATCTCATCCACCCGGGGCCTTGCCACCGAGGAGCTTTTTAACTACCTCAGCAACCTCAGCCCCAGAAATAGGAGAGCCCAGCACAGATTCCCCAGGCACTGCTTCCTCATAGGAAGACGTGTTGGTGGGATTGAGGAGGTCTTAGAAGTATTCCCTCCACCGATCCACAACATCCGCAGTCGAGGTCAGCAGAACACCACCCTCACCATACACAGTGTTGATAGTGCACTGCTATAATTAATATAATGTTGAAATTATCAAGTAAATGGTTGAATAATGAAACTTGCTTTTACATTAACTCAATTAACGGAAAAATAAGATATTTTTGTAATCATAAAAAAAATTATTTATGAAATAATACAACAGGAAATAATTCGTTACATTTTGAAATAATGAAATCAATAGTTAAAAAATTATTACATAATCAAATTTTGAAATTGATAATTAAATGTGATTATAGATTAAATAAATGAATGACACATTCATTTATGTAATCTTATTCATATATGACACATGTACACTACCGTTCAAAAGTTTGGGGTCACATTGAAATGTCCTTATTTTTGAAGGAAAAGCACTGTACTTTTCAATGAAGATAACTTTAAACTAGTCTTAACTTTAAAGAAATACACTCTATACATTGCTAATGT
Source organism: Entelurus aequoreus (assembly GCF_033978785.1). NCBI lineage: Eukaryota > Metazoa > Chordata > Actinopteri > Syngnathiformes > Syngnathidae > Entelurus > Entelurus aequoreus. The sequence continues at coordinate 22,996,404 of NC_084751.1, read as the reverse complement.
GATAAATGACTATTCTAGCTGCAAATGTCTGGTTTTTGGTGCAATATCTACATAGGTGTATAGAGGCCCATTTCCAGCAACTATCATTCCAGTGTTCTAATGGTACAATGTGTTTGCTCATTGGCTCAGAAGGCTAATTGATGATTAGAAAACCCTTGTGCAATCATGTTCACACATCTGAAAACAGTTTAGCTCGTTACAGAAGCTACAAAACTGACCTTCCTTTGAGCAGATTGAGTTTCTGGAGCATCACATTTGTGGGGTCAATTAAACGCTCAAAATGGCCAGAAAAAGAACTTTCATCTGAAACTCGACAGTCTATTCTTGTTCTTAGAAATGAAGGCTATTCCACAAAATTGTTTGGGTGACCCCAAACTTTTGAACGGTAGTGTAAGTAATTGTTTAAAATGTATTTTGTCTTTTTTTTCCCTCCCATTTGACCTGGGTAGAGTTTAATTGTAACTGCATTATTTCCTATTAAGATCCAAACAACCAAGATTACCTTTTTGAAATCGGTGTACAGATGACCATGCAGGAGTACAACATGCTGCAGGAGGGAAAAGACGACGAGGACTTCCTCCAGCATTACCGCATGCAGCGCATCGAGGAGATGCGACGGCAGCTGTGCCGAGGCAAGCGCTTCGAACGCGTCCACGAGCTTACGAGCGGGGAGGACTTTCTGGAGGCCTTGGACAAGGAAGACAAAAGCACGCTGGTCATGATCCACATCTACGAGCCCGACGTGCCGGGCTGCGAGGCCATGCGCGGCAGCCTGATGTGCTTGGCTCAGGAGTATCCTCTGGTGAAGTTCTGCAGCGTGCGCAGCTCCGCCATCAGCACCAGTGCGCTCTTCAGAGACAGCGCCCTGCCTGCCCTGCTGGTGTACAAAGGGGGAGACCTGATCGGCAACTTTGTGAGGCTGACAGACCAGCTGGGGGAGGATTTCTTCGCCGTGGACGTGGAGGCGCTCCTGCAAGAGTACGGCATGTTGCCTGAAAAGTCCCCACTCGTCGCAAAGACGGTTCGCAATGGAGCCATCATGCAGAGCAATCAGAGTGATGACGACTCTGACCTTGACATAGACTAGAACAGTAATCGTCTTACTTTGTTGTACATGCTTGGAAAACATATACACTTCCCTAATGGACTCTTTTGATCTAGTTTTTTTCTACACAGTATAAATATTTCAAATAAAATCACTCACTGGGCACTCATCCTTCCACATTTAAGTTTTCTGCTTGTTGCCATGCTAAGTAATTTATGTGTTTTGTTTCATGTCTATTTATTGTTAGTTTAAGCATAAGACGGAACCATCTCATCCCACTTATGTTATCCTTTTAATATTTAAGTACATCTAGAATAGGAACCCTTTCACTTTGTTCTTCTTTTTATATGTGCTGCAACGTTTTCGTTATTGTCGAAAAAAAATAAATCCGTACCCTCCAACTGGTTGTATTTTTAATTGACCATGTCAGTGCCCGATTTATTGAACTGCCAGATCAGTTTGCGCATGCGTCAATGGTAACTTCCGTTTTCTACTTGACGGCGTCTTATAATTTATTTAAACGATTTTCGAATGTATCTACTAGGGCTGTGAATCTTTGGGTGTACCACGATTCGATTCAATATCGATTCTTGGGGTCACGATTCGATTCAAAATCTTTTTTTTTTTCAATTCAACACGATTCTTGATTCAAAAACGATTTTTTTCCAGATTCAAAACGATTCTCTATTCATTCAATACATAGGATTTCAGCAGGATCTACCCCAGTCTGCTGACATGCAAGCAGAGTAGTAGATTTTTGTAAAAAGCTTTTATAATTGTAAAGGACAATGTTTTATCAACTGATTGCAATAATGTAAATTGTTTTAACTATTAAATGAACCAAAAATATGACTTATTTTATCTTTGTGAAAATATTGGACACATGCAGTGTGTTGCCAAGCTTATGAGATGCGATGCAAGTGTAAGCCACTGTGACACTATTGTTCTTTTTATTTTTTTTTATAAATGTCTAATGATAATGTCAATGAGGGGTTTTTAATCACTGCTATGTTGAAATTGTAACTAATATTGATACTGTTGTTGATAATATTCATTTTTGTTTCACTATTTTTGGTTTGTTCTGTGTCGTGTTTGATAAATGGCTTTCAATTTGCATAGTAGAGTTTTAACTTGCACTTACATACATAGCGACAAACTGTAGTTACTGACAGGGGTTTTCTGAAGTGTTCCTGAGCCCATGTGGTGATATCCTTTACACACTGATGTCGCTTTTTGATGCAGTAGCGCCTGAGGGATCCAGGTTCACGGACATTCAATGTTACGTGCAGTGATTTCTCCAGATTTTCTGAACCTTTTGATGATATTACAGATCTTAGATGGTAAAATCCCTAAATTCCTTGCAATAGCTCGTTGAGAAATGTTGTTCTTAAGCTGTTCGACAATTTGCTCACACATTTGTTGACAAAGTGGTGACCCTCACCCCATCCTTGTTTGTGAATGACTGAGCATTTCCAGGAAGCTGCTTTTATACCCGATCCACAACATCCGCAGTCGAGGTCAGCAGAACACCATCCTCACCATACACGGTGTTGACAGTACACTGCTTCCCCTTCCTGAGGCGGCGGATGGTGGTCCAGAATCGCTTCGAAGCCGTCTGGAAGTCGTTTTCCATGGCTTCCCCGAACTCCTCCCATGTCCGAGTTTTTGCCTCTGCGACCGCTGAAGCCGCACACCGCTTGACCTGTCGGTACCTGTCTGCTGCCTCCGGAGTCCTATGGGCCAAAAGAACCCGATAGGACTCTTTCTTCAGCTTGACGGCATCCCTCACCGCTACACCAGCGGTTTCTAGAATTACCGCCACGACAAGCACCAACGACCTTCTGGCCACAGTTCCAATCGGCCGCCTCGACAATAGAGGTGCGGAACATGGTCCACTCAGACTCAATGTCCAGCGCCTCCCTCGTGACTTGTTCAAAGTTCTTCCGGAGGCGGGAATTGAAACTCTCTCTGACAGGAGACTCTGCCAGGCGTTCCCAGCAAACCCTCACAATGCGTTTGGGCCTGCCAGGTCTGTCCGGCATCATCCCCCACCATCGCAGCCAACTCACCACCAGGTGGTGATCGGTGGAAAGCTCCGCCCCTCTCTTCACCCGAGTGTCCAAAACATGAGGCCGCAAATCCGATGACACAACTACAAAGTCGATCATGGAACTGCGGCCTAGGGTGTCCTGGTGCCAAGTGCACATATGGACACCCTTATGCTTGAACATGGTGTTTGTTATGGACAATCTGTGACGAGCACAAAAGTCCAATAACAAAACACCACTCGGGTTCAGATCCGGGCGGCCATTCTTCCCAATCACGCCTCTGCAGGTTTCACTGTCATTGCCAATATGAGCGTTGAGGTCCCCCAGTACAACGAGGGAATCACCCGGGGGAGCACTCTCCAGTACTCCCTCGAGTAAAAAGGGTGGGTACGCTGAGCTGCCGTTTGGCACGTAAGCACAAACAACAGTCAGGACCGTCCCCCCACCCAAAGGCGGAGATAAGCTACCCTCTCGTCCACTGAGTTGAACTCCAACGTGCAGGCTCTGAGCCGGGGGGCAACAAGAGCCCGTCGCCTCTCACTGCTGGCAACGCCAGTGTGGAAGAGAGTCCAGCCCCTCTCGAGAGAACTGGTTCCAGAGCCCTTGCTGTGCGTCAAAGTGAGTCCGACTATATCTAGCCGGAACTTCTCCACCTCGCGCACTAGCACAGGCTCCTTCCCCCCCAGCGAGGTGATGTTCCACGTCCCAAGATCTAGCTTATGTAGCTGAGGATCGGACCACCAAGTGCTCTGCCTTCGGCTGCCGCCCAGCTCACATTGCACCCGACCTCTATGGCCCCTGCTATGGGTGGTGAGCCCATTGGAGGGGGGACCCACGTTGCCTCTTCGGGTTGTGCCCGGCCAGGCCCCATGGGGACAGGCCCGGCCACCAGGCGCTCGCCATCGTGCCCCACCTCCGGGCCTGGCTCCAGAGGGGGGCCCCGGTGACCCGCGTCCAGGCGAGGGGAATCTGGGTCCTTGGTTTGTATTTTTCATAGAGGTCTTCGAGTAGCGCAAGAGCAATACAAATAAATGCTTGTAAGAGCCTCGAAATGTAATAAGTGAGAGTCAAAATTCACTGTGAAATAGTTTTGACATTTAAATATAAAGTTTATTACACACATATCTTGGTGTGGATGGCACTCCATTTCATTTATTCTAATGTTATAATTTTCCTGGTATGTACACATATACTACAAACCCCAAAACCAAAGTTGGCCGTGAATAAAAACAATACAATGATTTGCAAATCCTTGTCAACCTATATTCAATTGAATACACTGCAAAGACAAAATACTTAACGTTCAAACTGGAAAACGTTATTTTTTGCAAATATTAGCTCATGTGGAATTTGATGCCTGCAACATGTTTCAAAAAAAGTTGGCACAAGTGGCAAAAAAGACTGAGAAAGTTGAGGAATGCTCATCAAATACTTATTTGGAACATCCCACAGGCTAATTGGGAACAGTTGGGTGCCATAATTGGGTATAAAAGCAGCTTCCTGGAAATGCTCAGTCATTCACAAACAAGGATGGGGTGAGGGTCACCACTTTGTCAACAAATGTATGAGCAAATTGTCGAACAGCTTAAGAACAACATTTCTCAACGAGCTATTGCAAGGAATTTAGGGATTTTACCATCTAAGATCTGTAATATCATCAAAAGGTTCAGAAAATCTGGAGAAATCACTGCACGTAACATTGAATGTCCGTGAACCTGGATCCCTCAGGCGTTACTGCATCAAAAAGCGACATCAGTGTGTAAAGGATATCACCACATGGGCTCAGGGACACTTCAGAAAACCACTGTCAGTAACTACAGTTTGTCGCTACATATGTAAGTGCAAGTTAAAACTCTACTATGCAAATTGAAAGCCATTTATCAACAACACCCAAAAACGCCGCCGACTTCGCTGGGCCTGAGCTCATCTAAGATGGACTGATGCAAAGTGGAAAAGTGTTATGTGGTCTGTTGAGTCCACATTTAAAATTGTTTTTAGAAACTGTGGACGTTGTGTCCTCCGGACCAAAGAGGAAAAGAACCATCCGGACTGTTATAAGTGCAAAGTTGAAAAGCCAGCATCTGTGATGGTATGGGGGTGTATTAGTGCCTAAGACATGGGTAACTTACACATCTGTGAAGACGCCATTAATGCTGAAAGGTACATACAGGTTTTGGAGCAACATATGTTGCCATCCAAGCAACGTTATCATGGACGCCCCTGCTTATTTCAGCAAGACAATGCCAAGCCACGTGTTACAACAGTGTGGCTTTGTAGTAAAAGAGTGCTGGTACTAGACTGGCCTGCCATTGAAAATGTGTGGCGCATTATGAAGCGTAAAATACGACAACAAAAACCCCGGGAAAGAATTCCACCTGAAAAGCTTCAAAAATTGGTCTCCTCAGTTCCCAAACGTTTACAGAGTGTTGTTAAAAGGAAAGGCCATGTAACACAGTGGTAAAAATGCCCCTGTGCCAACTTTTTTGCAATGTGTTGCTGCCATTAAATTCTAAGTTGATTATTTGCACAAAAAAAAAATGTTTCTCAGTTCAAATATTAAATATCTGGTCTTTGCAGTCTATCCAATTGAATATAAGATGAAAAGTATTTGCAAATCATAGTCTTCTGTTGTTATTTACCAATTACACAACGTGCCAACTTCACTGGTTTTGGGTTTTGTATACTATGTATAAAAACATACCATAAATTAGGCTTTTATAAAGCATTCAGGCATATCAAGCTAATGTAGCAGCAAGCTGATGCAGGCTGTAGTCATCATTGTGAGGAGGATGCTGGGCCAGTCATGCAGAGGCCCTGCAGAGCCATGCAGGTCATGTCCACAGAATGCATGCTCCAAAAGAAGATGGGTTTCTTCGCTTACACCTACCAGAAAAAAACAGAAACAATTTAAACTGCATTAATGGCAATTTTTTTTAAAAAAAGAACGTTTTCACCTACAGTCAGAAGGTGATTCATGTGGCCCCCATTCGACACATGAATTGGGGGTGCGCACACTATCCACTTTAGCCGCCAGATGGCAGTAGAGGGATGAATGAATATCAAATCATGTGTTTTGTGGCAATTCCAGCTTTCACCACAGATGTAGAGTGGTGCTTTCCATCATTTTAATAGCACACTGCATTGCAAAATGACTTAACCCCCCCCCCCCCCTTCCTCTTACACGAGATCCACCCAGGAATGAATCCCTTCCTTGCCGTATGCAACAATGATTTAAAAAAACAGACTGCTGGTTTTAAATGTAATACCCACCCTGTTGGGACCACTCCTCCCAGAGATGCTGCACGTCCTCGTTGTGATGTTCATGGTGCTCGTGATGTGTTGGATCTGTAAGAAAAGATCAAGTTAAATAAAAAAACATGTTTTAAAAGTAATTAAGACAGAGGTGCAACTTGATGTGTTGGATCTATCGACATAGAAAACAATTCAATGGAATGGTGCAGAAATGTAATTCCAGGCTGTGGTGAATGAAAGAAAACAATCAAAGAGAATTACAAACCCTGTTTCCATGAGTTGGGAAATTGTGTTAGATGTAAATATAAACGGAATACAATGATTTGTAAATCCGTTTCAACCCATATTCAATTGAATGCACTACAAAGACAAGATATTTGATGTTCAAACTCATAAACTTTTTTTTTTTTTTTGCAAATAATAATTAACTTAGAATTTCATGGCTGCAACACGTGACAAAGTAGTTGGGAAAGGGCATGTTCACCACTGTGTTACATGGCCTTTCCTTTTAACAACACTCAGTAAACGTTTGGGAACTGAGGAGACACATTTTTGAAGCTTCTCAGGTGGAATTTTTTCCCATTCTTGCTTGATGTACAGCTTAAGTTGTTCAACAGTCCGGGGGTCTCCATTGTGGTATTTTAGGCTTCATAATGCGCCACACATTTTCAATGGGAGACAGGTCTGGACTACAGGCAGGCCAGTCTAGTACCCGCACTCTTTTACTATGAAGCCACGTTGATGTAACACGTGGCTAGGCATTGTCTTGCTGAAATAAGCAGGGGCGTCCATGGTAACGTTGCTTGGATGGCAACATACTGTATGTTGCTCCAAAACCTGTATGTACCTTTCAGCATTAATGGTGCCTTCACATATGTGTAAGTTACCCATGTCTCGGGCACTAATACACCCCCATACCATCACAGATGCTGGCTTTTCAACTTTGCGCCTATAACAATCCGTATGGTTCTTTTCCTCTTTGGTCTGGAGGACACAACGTCCACAGTTTCCAAAAACAATTTGAAATGTGGACTCATCAGACCACAGAACACTTTTCCACTTTGTATAAGTCCATCTTAGATGAGCTCAGGCCCAGCGAAGCTGACGGCGTTTCTGGGTGTTGTTGATAAACGGTTTTCGCCTTGCATAGGAGAGTTTTAACTTGCACTTACAGATGTAGCAACCAACTGTAGTTACTGACAGTGGGTTTCTGAAGTGTTCCTGAGCCCATGTGGTGATATCCTTTACACACTGATGTCGCTTGTTGATGCAGTACAGCCTGAGGGATCGAAGGTCACGGGCTTAGCTGCTTACGTGCAGTGATTTCTCCAGATTCTCTGAACCCTTTGATGATATTACGGACCGTAGATGGTGAAATCCCTAAATTCCTTGCAATAGCTGCTTGAGAAAGGTTTTTCTTAAACTGTTCAACAATTTGCTCACGCATTTGTTGACAAAGTGGTGACCCTCGCCCCATCCTTGTTTGTGAATGACTGAGCATTTCATGGAATCTACTTTTATACCCAATCATGGCACCCACCTGTTCCCAATTTGCCTGTTCACCTGTGGGATGTTCCAAATAAGTGTTTGATGAGCATTCCTCAACTTTATCAGCATTTATTGCCACCTTTCCCAACTTCTTTGTCACGTGTTGCTGGCATCCAATTCTAAAGTTAATGATTATTTGCAAAAAATATGTTGTCTTTGTAGCATATTCAACTGAATATGGGTTGAAAATGATTTGCAAATCATTGTATTCCGTTTATATTTACATCTAACACAATTTCCCAACTCATATGGAAACGGGGTTTGTACAACCAGAGATGACATAATAAAAAGAAAATAAAAAATATAAATGGTGTTGATCTTGCAGCTGGATAAGTGGTTAAAAAACAGGTTATGATAACAATATATTCAATTACTGGAGTTTAAATCTTACTCCAAGAAAGGGACACAATGTTTTACAAAATCTATTTGGAAAAAGTAAAAAGTATAAACTTCTCAAGACGTTTGTTTGCACAATGCTAAAAGAGGAGTGTGTACCATTTGAGTGATGCCAGAGAACACGCCTGAGCTTCCGGAGAGCTTGGGTGAGGTTCTCCAACTGGTCGTGAAGGTGGATGTTCTCCTCTATCAGCGCGTGGATGGTGTCCTGCAGTTCAAAGCAATGACCCGGTGCCATCAGGAGAAGCAGTAAGGTCAAAGGAGGCCCAAGAAGAGGCCTCATGGTAAACACCACAGCATCCTTCCAAACACAATGTGAAGAGACGCGTTCGCTAGATTGATTCTTGCAGTGATTTTATCACTAAAGGGGAGGAGACTTGTTTTTTTCCCCCTCGCCGGTTGCAATGGATGGAAAGCTGCCCGTGGGCTGTTTAAAAAAAATCTATCCAATGTTTCTGCATCAGCAAATATAGCCATGACGTAAGAATAAAGTTTGTATTTGTTCTGAGCAAATGCAGCGAGTTTGGAGTTTTTTAAAAATAAGATAGATATTAATATAATGTAAAATAGCTAAGCAATTTAGTAGGTAAGGTTATATTTTTGTCTGATTCATGTGTGTGACTGAAGCATTAAGGAGCAGGACTGTCCAGGTCCAGCAACATTCGGGCAGAAGGCGGGGTACACCCTGGACAAGTTGCCCCGTTTTCGGAAATATTGCATATTTTGTTTCCCCCAAAATTATATTTTTTTTTTACAAAGAACATAAAAAATTAATTTTGAAATACAGTATAAAAATATGGATATGGTTTGAAACTGTTGAATAATTTAAGCACAAAAAGTAAAATAAAAAAATAAAAAGAACTTTTTTGAGCCCAATGTTTCCTTGCTTGGGAGACTATTGTGTAGTGTTCCGCCATTTCAAGAACAGCTTACAGTAAAAAGCAAATTTGACTCAACGTATTTTCCGGACGCACCAAATTATAAGGAACACTGCCGATGAGCGGGTCTAGTCAGGTGTATTTTCATACAAAAGGCGCACCGCATTATAGGGCGCATATTTTTTTCTAAATTAAAAACACTTCCTTGTGGCCTACATAACATGTAATAGTGTAAAAATGTTGCATAGATTATGTTTTACAGATCATCTTCAAGCCGCTTTCTGACAGTCGCTTCAGGATGCGACGTTTTGTGGGCGGTTATTTACGTGGCTCACCTTCGACAGCGTCATTTCTCCATCATCTTTGTTGAGCGGTGTAGCGCGCAAGGACGGGAGTGGAAGAAGTGTCAAAAGAGGGTGCTAACTATTTTAATGACATTCAGACTTTACTTAAATCAATAACTGAGCAGCATCTCCTCATCTGTGGCTCACTTGTGCAATAACGCCGGAAAGGTGTCCTGTGAAAAAACGTTCGACCGGAACTCTCCATAAAGTTCTAGGGTGAATAATGTAAACTCACTACACCACTATGTTTTAGCGCATTCATGGCAAGTTTACTGACAGATATAAGGACTTTAGACTACTTTATATTAGAAATGGCAACAGCGGAGGATGAATGTCCCATAACAATTAGAGAAAAAGAAGCTTATCGACTATGGTTTCGGCATGGACTACTAAGGCGGAGGTGCGCAAATTTTCAGGACTTATGCAGATCCCAAATACATATCAGCAGGTACCAGAAGGTTAAGAAAAGGATCTTTTGCATAATATTTTAAACTACACTCCAGATAATGTCTTACCTTATACACACACCATAATAATACTCGTATGTGAAAGCACAGTACAATCCATCAAGTCGTGCGGCTTCATAGCTTACCAAAGTCAACTAAAACATTTGATAAGACTTTTGAGCGCCGTGTGTAATGTTTTATATTTTCAATGGATCATAACATTTTGGTGGTGTTTACTCGAGTCATATTGCGGTCTACATGTATCTCTTTTGTGTGACTGCCATCATATTGCAGTCTACATGTATCTCTTAAGTGTGACTGCCATATATCTTTTATGTACCAACTAAAATAGCCTTGAGGTCGGTAAGCACAACCAAAATTATTCCGTACATTAGTCGCACCGGGTTATGGCGCACTGTCAAGTTTTGAGAAAATGAAAAGGATTTTAAGTGCACCTTATAGTACAAAAATAAATACGGTACATTCATTCAACCAAGTCAAGACAGTTTAAAAATAAACTGAATGTCAATAATCACTTTTCCCCCAAACACAAAGCCTTTATTTGTAATTCTGCATATCACTTTATGCAGTCTTTGTAGCCCTGGTGCGCTTCTTTTTGACCACGACGGGCTTCTGGCTCTTCAAAATGGCACTGGCACGACGCAGGGCAGCCTGGGGGGAAGGAATAACAAATGCTGGTGAAGCAATGATCAGTAATACGAGCACCCTTCGAGAGGAAAAAAAAAAAGGACAATTTAGGGAAAAAAGGGACAATTTATATCAGCACTAAGTGCTGCCACTCAAACCATCCATCCATCCATTTTCTACCGCTTGTCTCGTTTGGAGTTCGCGGGGGATGCTGGAGCCTATCTCAGCTGCATTCGAGCGGAAGGCGGGGTACACCCTGGACAAGTCACCAGCTTATCGCAGGGCCAACACAGATAGACAGACAACATTCACACTCACATTCAAACAATAGGGCCAATTTAGTGTTGCCAATCAACCTATCCCCAGGTGCACTCAAACCCTGAAAGTACATTTTGTAAATCAAGACTATTTCCAGCAATTGGGTGCATTCCAACACTATTTTAATTTTGGCTGTCTTTTTGACACTTACATTTCCCATTTAATGTACCACATAATTTTTTGTTTTTTAGTAGATAATTTACGAACATAATAGAAAATGTAAAATTGTATTAACATGCATACAAAGAACTCAAAAAACATTTCCCATTTGGCAACTACCCTGTAGCCACGGCCCCTCTAGTAATATACCTCCATTTACAATCGGTCACATCAAAAATATACTTTCTCGCTGGCTACTAATACATTCTTTAGAACTACAACTGGTTTGGAACATACAGTGTGTTAACAATATATTGATATTTCATTTAAATAACCCCGCTGAGGTGATATTTAGACATGAAAAGGAAAGTTTAAAAACATGGATGTCCGTGTAAATTTCACATGCCTGAATGTTGGGATTGAGACTGTCACTAACAAAAACCTAACTCACCATGCGCAGGTCCTTCCTGTACTTGTTCTTGCTAATGATGTGCCTCAGGCTGCTGAGAGTGGCACGGGAGTTCTTGTTGATGGTGATCTTCTCGTAAGAATTGACGGGCTTGTGCTGACCTGTGAAACGAGAAAATATCTTAGCACATATGTCCACTGTTATCTAGCTCAGTGGCGTTATTGGTAGTAGAGTCCTGAACTATTGTGGTCTTATCTTTTTTTTTAAACAATAACCAACTACTAAGTTAAACACATCATACATGCTACGGGGAACACCTCTTTTCACTTAACCGTTCAACATTTTTGTAGGATTAAGGGTCAGAAATGCTTTTCACAAAAAAACGAAAAATACAATACATTACTTTTTTATCAGAAATGGCAACAGCAACACATTTTAACATCCCAACTGTAAATGTATTTATAAGCCAGAGTTTGATCAGGAGCGAGAGGAAAGCGAAGAGGAAGAAACCAAACCAAGCCTTGAAATGTAATCGTATCAAAGGTTTATTAGCTTTCTTTTTCAACACTTTCAGTGCTATAAATCTGTAAGTATTCAGGCAAGGTGTTATTATAATGTCTCCCGATTTGAAACAACATTATATAGCATGGTTATCAAGGTTATTGTGACAAAAATTATCACGGTTATCATTATAATCGCAGTATTTTAAAGAAACAACCACATTCAAAATTATTTCCTTTGTAGAAGAAACATTATTGTAGATAAAAACACTGTTTCGTGGACCTCAAGTAGAAATTGAATGTGCACATGAAAGCAACACAAGCATTATAAACAAAGTAATATGGCAGAAATAAAACAATAACATGAATAAAATAAATGAGAAAATTGTGCAACATAGCACTTAATGGACATAAGACACACAAAAATAAAAACAAATTTAAGAATTTCGCAAGGTGGCACCTGTTGGCTATAAGACGTAACTGCTCTTTTTGTCCATATAGATAAAAATAGTGTTCTAGTCTTATGCATAGGGCTGCACGATTATGGTAAACTAATAATTAAGAATATTTATCGATATTGAAATCACGATTATTGATTATGTTAGGTAAAACAGAGTTGGGCTGGGGCGTGAACCTGACGCCTTCATGTAATTTGTTAATGTCTACTCATATATTTAAAGACAAATTAAGTTTTTTGTTTATTAATAGTATTAACGTGTCAGCTTTTTCCTCATTACATATCACCATCTAAAAAGTGCAGTGCGCTCTTAAATGCACACCGGGACTCCACGGAAATGATGCGTGGGAAAATGAAGTTGAACAAAACTCAGAGGGGAACTCTACGTAGCCAAGTCATTTAGTTGTGTTCCGCCATGTTTTCTCCAAGCCCAACGACGCTAGTGCGCATGCACCAGCGTTGCTGTGACTCTGCTTCCAGGAAGTAAGCATTGTTGCCCAAAAACAATAAGAAATTAAAAGTTTTCGGTAATTAAAAATTCAAACGGTATTGCTAACCGTTGGGAATTTTACCGCGGTTTATCGTTATACCGTTACATCCCTAACAGCATGTTTGTATTTCGAGTCTGTACTCAAACAATAGGTAGCAAACACTAATGCTAAATAGCTTTTGTATTATTACAAATGTTCTATATATTGTTATTAGACTTACCAATTCCCACTCACTACATCTAGGGCTGCAACGATTAACCGATAAATCAATTAGAATAAAGCTTCCATTTATCGTTTGGGTGTATATTACCGTAAATTCCGTACTATAAGCTGCTACTTTTTTCCCTACACTTTAGACCCTGCGGCTTATTCATGGATTTGGTTTTTCTAATGGCCATGTGTGTTCAATAGTTTTCATTAAACCCAAGCAGAGGACTGAAATTGTGTTTTATTGTTTGTGCTATGGGGCCATCTTTTGGACGAGTTTGCTTACTGCAGGCAGTGCGGGTTGAAAATGTAATTCCTGTTTTAATGCCTTAAACCAGAAGGAAAACCATCCATAGCGTTTTTGCTCATAAGGATTCTTCATGCATCACTCCAGGCAACCTTTTTAAGTTTCACAATTTAAAACAATTCATACTTACTAAAACATTTAATGTGTAATGTCTGTAGTAGCGTTTTCCTGCATATTTGCAGTGAAGCTAGCGTCATTAGCATTAGCTTATATGCTAACAGGCCTAGAAGTGTGTGTTAATATTAAGTTACAATGTCATTATTTTTGTATTGTTTCAGTTTCACAAAATTAAAATACACTACATCTCCCAGAATCCTCTGCACAGTGCGAGGCCAGCAAGGCGGGGAGCTTGAAACGGCGTAAGCACAAAGTGAGTTCGTAAGTTAAAAAGTCAAAAGTACCACCGATAGTCACACACACATTAGGTGTGGTGAAATTACCCTCTGTATTTGACCCATTCCCTTGTTCCACCCCCTGGGAGGTGAGGGGAGCAGCAGCGGTGGCTGCAATCGGGAATCAATTTGCTCATTTAACCCCCAATACCAACCCTTGATGCAGGGAGGTAATGGGTCCCATTTTTAGTCTTTGGTATGACTCGGCCAGGGTTTGAACTCACGACCTACCGATCTCAGGGCGGACACTAACCACAAGGCCACTGAGCAGGCTGAAGATGAGAGGAATTGTTTTTTGGATACTTCCTGAAAATGTCATCATAATTATCCCTAAATGCCGGCACAAACAATCTCTTTGGGGGAGGTAAGAAAGTCGGTGTTCTGCAAAACAAGGTGCACCACTTTCGTCTCAATCGTTTCCCAGCAAAAACAGATTCAGTCAGTCACGTCACAACGCACGGAGGGAAATCACCAAAAAGCTGTACACTGCGGGAAATATGAGGGAACTGAAAAACTACTTGATAAATTCTCGTTCCATCTTTCATTTTCTACCTCTTGTCTCTCTCGATGTTGTGAGGGGGGCTTGAGCCTATCTACGCTCAGGCGGAAGGCACTGTACACCTTGGCAAAGTTGCCACCTCAGTCACCAAGAAAAGATGAAGCCAACAAAACTAAACATCAGTTTGTTAGGTATTTCCATTATTAAAAGTTATATAGTAAACTTTTCTGAGGAACAGCATTTTTAAACTGATATAAAACATGTCCAATGTCAAGAATGCTGCTATTCATCAAAGTTAAAGTTAAGGGAGACTAAACTGAACATAATTGCATTACACTTGTTACACGAGATAAAAGTTAAGGGAGACTAAACTGAACATTACTGCATAACACACAATCAACTGTAAATTATTTTTTTATATTTGTTTGAAACAGTGGATGTTCCTGCACAATTCTTTGTACTTACAAATTGTAGTAAGTATGATTAGAACATTTTAGCATTATATTTGTGATCAATTACAGTAATTATGTTTATCCTAAACATTCCTGCCACTGTAATTTTACACACTAACATTTTTTTTTGGACGTGCACCAGAACCAAATTGAACTGTGGCCTTAATACCGTGATAATATCGCACCTCGAGATTTTGACACGGTTACATTCCTACTACCGTATTTTCCGCACCATAAGCCGCACCTAAAAACCACAATTTTTCTCAAAAGCTGACAGTGCGGCTAATAACCCGGTGCGCCTTATATATGGATTAATATTAATATTTATTTTCATAATGTTTAGGTCTCGCAACTACGGTAAACAGCCGCCATCTTTTTCCCCGTAGAAGAGGAAGCGCTTCTTCTTCTACGGTAAGCAACCGCCCCATAGAAGAGGAAGCGCTTCTTCTTCTACTGTAAGCAACCGCACCCGCCCCCGTAGAAGAAGAAGCGCGCGGATATTATGTTTCATTTCATTTGTGTGTTTCTGTAAAGACCACAAAAGGTCTCCTACTAAGAGACACGCGTACAAGGTTCCACTGACTTCTGATATTCCTGTGAACCGCACTGTGGATACAACGGGAGCACGTACGGTGAATATTTGCACCACAGGGAATGAGAAGTCCTACTGTGGTTCTAGCTTGCCATGCTAACGGCCAGAAACTTCCACCCACGGTGATATTCAAAAGGAAGACCTTGCCAAAAGAGAACTTTCCAGCCGGCGTCATCATAAAAGCTAACTCGAAGGGATGGATGGATGAAGAAAGGATGAGCGAAGACACCGGGTGACTTTTTTCACGCAGCTACGTCCCTGTTGATCTATGACTGCATGCACGTCCACTTCACTGATGGTGTCAAAAAACAAGTGAAGCACACCGAAGAAGAATAATTCGATGGATTTGTGGATGAGTAATAACTTCAGAAAGTGAGCTTTAAATGTTTATTTTAAGGGGTGTGTGACATTAACGTTCGAGCAACGTTGAGTTATTGATGTTGCTATTGCTCTGCACTATTTTGAGTGTTACTATTTTTGTGATTGCACATTTGCACATTACATTTTGGGAGTGAACAGAGTTGTTAGAACGCTGGTTTGTAATATATTATTAAAGTTTGACTGACCTATCTGACTGTTTTGTTGACATTCCCTTTAGCGTAGCGTAGGTGCGGCTAATAGCACGGGGCGGCTAATAGGTAAACAAAGTTTTGAAATATGCCGTTCATTGAACGTGTGGCTAATAACACGGGGCGCCTTATGGTGCGGAAAATACGGTAAATAAACATTTACAAAATATTTCTATGTAAAAAAACTCATTACACAAGGTATATATCTGCGGCGTATAGTCTAATGCGGCTGATGTATGGAAAATATATTTTTTTCTAAAACTGAATGGGTGTGACTTATATCCCTGTGCGCTCTATAGTCCGGAAAATACGGTAATAAATGACATTTTTTAAAAATGTTTTAAAAAAAGTTCAATATAAGCTAAAAGATTGTAAAACAAGGTCAATAGAAGGTAAAACAATGTAAAAAAAAAAAAAAAAAAAGTTAAATAGTAGGTAAAACAAGTTGGAGGGTAAAAATGGTCAACAGAAGGTAAACAGAAGGCAAACGATTGTAAACCGGAGTATTAGAAGGTAAACCAAGGTTAAAAAAGCTCATAAAAGGTAAAATAAGCTAATTAAAGTGTACAAGATTAAAAAACGATAAGAAAATAAAACAAGATAAGTAGAAGTAATCATTTCTTAATTTCAATTATTTTCCCTAAAATTCGCTTTAGGGCTATAAATTGAGTTTTATCTGATTACTAGTCTAACAAACTAATCAACAAGAGTACTCGATTACTACAATAATGAATAGCGGCAGCCTTAATTGTATCCACCATTCTCATATGTAATAGGCACTGATCCTGCCATTAAACAGTTTAAGGGAAAATCATTTTGTATATTGTTGGCAGAGGGTGGTAAAACAGCTGTTTTCAAAGAGGTTTGAATGTTGGAGTGTAAGTGAGAGACAATGCTAATAAAGTGGTGGAAAACAAGAATATGAACACTATGAACATTTGAGTTTACACACTAAAACAAAATTTACCTTTACGCTTCTTGAGGACGACAACCACACCTTTGCCATCAGCAGCTGGCTGCACACCTACAGTCTTCTTGTGCACCAGCCCGTTGAAGCGGTAGGAGTTCCTAGCCTTCAGGTTGTTAGGCTCCTGTCATCAAATAATATATTAACATACTAATCCTTCTTTCCTTATGATTGTCACACACACACTAGGTGTGGTGAAATTATTCTCTGCATTTGACCCATCACCCTTGATCACCCCCTGGGAGGTGAGGGGAGCAGTGGTGGCTGTGCCCGGGAATCATTTTTGGTGATTTAACCCCCAATTCCAACCCTTGATGCAGAGTGTCAAGCAGGGAGGTAATGGGTCCTATGTTTATAGTCTTTGGTATAACTCGGCCGGGGTTTGAACTCACGACCAACTGATAAATTATATTACAACATGACTTATGTTATTTTTGGGTCCATTTTATCACACATCTATTCTGCTATTGAAATCACCAGTGAAAACATAGGCCGAATCAAATGTATACCGTGACAAAAGAATGCTCAGTTTTGTAAGATGTATTCAACTACCAACATGTTCAGAAATGCAGCCCATTGGGGATCTTCACTTTTTGGGGGGGGAATTCTGCCTATCATTTGCAAATCTTATGTAAGACAAGAACACATGTTCTTATTTTTATAATGTATTTTGAATAGTAAATGATGCGATCAAAATTCGGCTTACAATGGAGCCTATGGAAGTCCTTCTATTCTGCCTATAAAAGCCCTAAAAATAACATCCAAACACCCCCATTAAGGTTTTATATACATTCTGTGAGTATAAATGTAATGTAATAAAATACATTTATTATTTACATATTTAGCTAATTTTAAGCATACGAAGCGCTTTAATTTAAAAAACATCACAACGTTCACTGATTTTTTTCCCCCAACATCAGATTACTCACTGCTGACTTCAAGAGAGCCAATAAACATACAAAACATCACTAATGGTACGATGTCTGCTGCTGTCATTATGATGCCGATGGATAGAATTTTGTTATAGTCCCGTTTAGATGAAGGATGACTCTTAATCGTCAAAGAAAAGGGGTGTGCAACCTAGCAACTTTTCATGCCGTTCTCTGGTCTAAATTGGCTGTCAAAGTGTACCAACTTGTTGTAATACATCCTCATCCTTTTACTATCAAAGTGAGAGGCAAGATTCATGATGTATAATGAACTACCGCAAGCGAAAAAGCAATTTACCACTCGATGTTAATATAGAGCGTGTAATCACGGTGCTACTATAGTTTGTCTGCATTAGTGATTATTTTAACATCACCCGGACAACAATATTGGGGGCATGCCTTAAAGGCAGTCTTTAGCGTCCAGTGGTTGAAAAACACTGGAATAGAGGACCTCACTTTGGCTTCGTTGCAGGTGGACTTTTTACGTGTATGTTCAAGTTAGGATCCATTAAAAAAATATGTTCGTCGTGTCTCATGATTGTGAACCATAGGCAAAATTCCCCCAAAAGTGGAGTTCCCGTTTAAGTAAGCAGTGTCTGTTCTTAATATTATCTACTAAGTATGTTGAAAAACAAGGGAATTGGATAGTTGAATACACATCACTTACGGTGCTGTATGTCTGTCCATTCCTCTTGATGAGAAAGCTGGAGCAGTTCCTGATGACCATCCACTGCAAATGGGACGACATGATGAACCTAGAAAACAAGACCAACGTGTTAATAGATAAGGTATAGTCATTTTAATGAATCACGAAAAACACCATATACGATTGGTATTTGTGTAACATTGCATATTTATGTTTAACTTTCATGAACAGCGTGATAGCTAATCTGAGCTTATTTGCTAACGCTAGCTCGACACGAGGCCTAACAAACACGACGTATTACCTAATATTTTAACTACACTGGGATATGTATTAGTACATGGGGTGTGAAAAAGTATACTGAACAATAATATCTTACTCAAATTCCCCAACCTAACGTGAAAAATATGCTTTTTCAATAGTTTAATGGCTGTGTGGTAGAAGCCGACACGACCACGTTACCTTTTAGCAGAGGAAAAGACCGGAGAGGGCGGAAACCGCTTTACCCAACCTCAACTAGAGATCACTCCGCGTCCGCGTCAGTTCCTTTTTTTGTTTTGATAACATTTTTTACATTCAAAATTACATTATATTACGAGTTGTACAAAACAATACATTTGGAATATTTTCTATGCGGTTAAAATGTAAAATTCACCTTAGCACTAGTTTTCAAATAAGAAGCAAATGAACACATCGTAAAGGCACGCGTCGTTGGTCCTCCACGTCATCATTAAGCGCCTTTTGTTTATGAACAGCCGTTTTTTGACAATCGGGTTAAAATATTTCAACCGACAGAAAGACTATTTGAGAAACAAATTGCATGACTGCAACGAAAGTTATGCGGTTTAAATACTCCGATAGTGGGAGTTTGTTTAAAAAACAAATAGTTGACGAAATGAGGAAAATCGTTCAAAAGATATGCCCCAGTCCGGTGAAATAACACAGTTGCTTAAACGTGAGCAAACATGGAGGAAGAGGAAGCACTTGGTGAGCAGCTGTACAGTCGCATTTACCCCAAACACAGCGACGATGCTGGTAAACTGACAGGTGAGTAAACATAATAGGAATTGGGGGTTAAATCACCAAAAATGATTCCCGGGCGCGGCACCGCTGCTGCCCACTGCTCCCCTCACCTCCCAGGGGGTGAACAAGGGGATGGGTCAAATGCAGAGGACACATTTCACCACACATAGTGTATGTGTGTGTGTGACAATCATTGGTACTTTAACTTAATATCCATCATATGCCCATGTAACATTGTAAATAATTCAATGTATATACCCTGATGATTATCTTGTGTGATGACTGTATTATGATGATAGTATATATCTGATAGTATATATCTGTATCATGAATCAATTTAAGTGGACCCCGACTTAAACAAGTTGGAAAACTAATTCGGGTGTTACCATTTAGTGGTCAATTGTACGGAATATGTACTTCACTGTGCAACCTACTAATAAAAGTCTCAATCAATCAATCTCTTTACTAACACTGTATATACAAACCATGTGAAGTATGTACCTGCATCCATTCCCTCCAGGTATGCTGCTGGAACTTCCTGGTCATGTTTTGAGTCAGATACTGCAAGATGAGGCCATGCTCAATGCAGCTGTGGAAAAAGCAGTTGGCGCTTTGCAGTTGGACCAGAAAGAGCCCAGGTACATGCAGAAGAGGAGACCGGATTGAATTAAGTTTGAGATGTATTTGACTCATACACATGTTCAGTTGCAGCAAAATAAAGAGTAAAGAAGAAGATGACCTTTCGGTGTCTTCAGACTCTTTGGGCGAGCAGCTTTTTGACCTTGTAAATGTTTTCGACACTGGTTACTCACAGAAGATCACCGGTTTGTTAGCTTCTCGTTTAATGTACTGCTTCATATCAACATCTCTGAACAACACATTGGTCAAACAGTCTTGTTCAAATCATTGTTTATTGTGTATGAAGATGCACATTTTGCTTAATTTCCACAAGGTATGTTACTGGAGCAGCACAAGAAGGCGGTTTTAAACCTTCTCTCAGATCCCAAACAGCTGGAAGAGCAGGTGAACAAAGCGCTCAGGACTTTAAAAGAGTATGTGACTTATATTCTGGCTTTGATCATTCTCATATTTGCACTTAAAGGTGAATTATAGTGAAGCCTACTTTGTATTTACTTTTTCGCATGAGAAATGAGAACATTTGAATCAATCAACGGTCTAATATAAGATTTTCTTCCTGATATGTGATTTTTACAGACAGCATGTGGAGGAGACAGACATCAGTGACTTTTCAGACACTGAAGATGCAGAGAGGTTGGGAGAAAAGCTTTTCTCACTGGTGGAGAAATTAGACCAGTGTCATGCACACGACATTACCGGTAAAATAAGACTACAGCGTGTTCCGCCATCTCAACCAACTAGGTAAACATTTATTTCCAGTTCCCTCTTTGTGTAGGCATGCTGCTGGAGATGGACACAGGTGTTCTCCACCAGCTGCTAAGTGAGCGTACCATGCTGGAGGCTGCTGTGCAGAAAGCACAAGCAGCTCTGGAGACATAAACAAGAATACAATCCATATTGGTGTTGTGAGATGGACAACTGAACTTTGGACTGAGAACAATGAGTACAAGTTTAAGCTTTTGACTTACTTGAGTAATGTGTATTTAGGATTGTTATAACTTTGAACTTTACAAAATGCTAATTTGATGACTTAAGTTACACTGAAATTGTTTGACATTCTTCAGAGGATATTCTCCATAAATAGTGCAGGTGTGGTAATCCATGTTACATTAAACAAAATACACGTTTCAAAGAGCTACAGAACACAAAAAATACCTTTTATTCAGTATTTGTCTGTTTTACATGATCAATTGAAAGATCGCTTTCCTGAAACAAATTGGGACCATTTCAAATAATACAAATTTACAAATAAACTGAATGAAATATGAGGTGAGAGTAGGAATTGTGATTCAATTAAAACTGTCATTAAATTACAATGTGTACTTGAAAGTACACTTTTTCATATACAATGTAGATTTGGGGGATGGGCAATTAATACAAACACAAAATTCATGACATTTTTGGTGGATCAAATGCTTCTCTTCTAAGCTAATTACACACAAAAATTAAGTTCTCCACACATGCACTCTCTCTTGCACACATATTTATGCATAAAGCCCATAAATACAATAAAAAAATATACAAATATTTGGATAGATTTATTTTTTATTTTTTGCACTGTTCATGATTCCTGCTGGTCTGAAGACACTACTCATTGGGCGGGAAATATTTGGTACAAACTGGGACCAAACACCCTTCAAAGTTGACTCACTGATTGAAAGGAGGACATGAAATAAATTATGTGGAAACATGCGGCATCTTCACATCGCTGAATTAGTCCAACTCCAGTCTGTTTGCTTGTAGTCATTGACACAAGGAGGGAAAGCACACAACACAGCAGACAAAGCACTAGACACTGGTCATTCTTGCACACAGCATGCTGTCTCCAGTGGAACCCTGAAGAACGGCATACAACACCACAATATGAAACTTATAAAAAGGTGCTTCTTTCTCTCTATCCATCTCACACAAAATCAGTCAAACTATTGGACTTTTAAGACACAAGACTGAGAAGATACAGGATGCTGCTTGTGATTAAAGTGAAGCTGGACAGCAGAGAGGGCTTTTATTTGTACACTATGTAATGCCTGCATGTTTATGTGAAGGCAGCAGAGACTTCTGCTCAAGAAAAAAACACTAGATTTGTTAAAAAATATAATTTGTAGCCATTATGGAATTCAAGAGGAACAAGTGGCTAAAGTGTTGACTGACACGATGGTGAATAGTCGTTCTCCGAGAAAGGTTCCTTCAGACACACAGCAGCTCATCTTCATGCTTTGTTGACTTCCAGGTGGCGGAACACTTAGTCCAACAAGTGCTTACAGTCGAGATGTTCACTTCATCAACTCCTCCTGATATCACTTACATGAGAAAAAACAAACAATGAATATAAAGCGGGGGGGGGGGGGGGGGGGGGGATATGAGGTAGGATTTGTTAGTCTCCACCTGTGTTCACATAGGTTACAAAAAGGTGCCACCCCCTACAGATGCATTCCTCAGGCTTGGACGACTCTGCAGAGACAAGCAAGAGTTACTACAGTCCTCGTGTCCCTTTCGTTGCTGGCGTAGCAGAGCCGTAGAACAAAAAAAAGACAAACTTCCAGTGCTGCCCTCATATTACAACAACACAAGCTAAATAAATTGTGTTATTATCAATACTGTAACTTTGTTTAGTAACCATGCAAATACTATGGAGGGTTAATGGAGCTGCATCACAACAAATAGACATCTTCAGCATGCTTCAATATTGACCAATGATGACCCAGCATGCTTCATTGTATGACCAATGACTACCAGCCATGCTTCACATTAAGACCAGTGTTTCACTGTAGGACCACTGACTACCCAGCATGTTTTATTCTCTGACCAATGGCTACTTAGCCTGATTCACTCTTTGACCAATGCATTTTTAACATGCTTGGTTCTTTGACCAAAGAGCTCCCAGCATGACTTACTTTCTGACCAATGACCACCCAGTATGCTGCGCTCTGACTGATGACAATCTGGCATGCTTCACGTTTTGATATATGACAACCAAGCATGCTTTAATTTCCTACCAATGATTACCCAGATTCTCACTAGTTACAAAAACATAATTTCCGAATATCTATGGGTAAATAACCATTACTTAAAATAATGCATTGATTTAATAATTACCACGTTTCAGCCTAATGCTGGCACTATACATACACTCACTATACTGCACATGACCACATCATGGCAATTTTGTTTTGCAACTGTCATGTGGCCTCCCTCACTCAGAAGCTAAATAAATGTTGGAGACAGCAGGCAGGTAGTGAGCAGGCACACATTACCACATTGAATGGACAGCAAAGCATCTTGGCAAACACTTAAAGCATGCTACTACTGATGCAAAAAGAAGTGTGAGGGAGAGCAGCAGGCGGCGTTGTGTAGGGTAGGTAGAGGGGTAAGGAAGGTTATGAACCACTTGAAAAAAACCTTATAAAGAAGTACCTGGTTTAAATGCTGACTCACTTCGCGTGATAAAGAACTCATTGAGCTAGAACGTGAGAGCTGAGGACAGCGGGAGGGAAATAAACAGTGGACAAGAAAACAAACCACAAAGCCTTATTAATTTTCTCCCATGCATCGGTTTAAGTCACAGCTGACTAGCTCGGAAATGTGAAAATGGTTCTTCGAGTGAAAAAAAACAAAACAGATATGAAGACATTTAAGTTTTTATCACAAAATGATTTTTAACAAAGATGATTATGAGCAAGGATTTTAAATGGCCATGCTGTATTATATGGTGTCATGTGCTAAATAAGACAAGTTAGAAAACTGCACTCGCGTGGCTGTTAGGTGTTGAGCGTTATGTTTCAGTGGCGAAATGGCGGTTCTAAGGGCGCCGAAGACAAAGCAACAATTGATCTCACCTCTCCAGAATGCAACCCATCATGCACAGAAGGACCTTGTGGGACAGGCGGTAACAGCGTTGGATTGAACATCTTGAAGATTTTAAGAAAGAAAAGAATGAATTGGCATGTGGAAAACTTAGTGTTCAAACTTAGCTCAAACCCCTTGAAGCAGACTTAAAAAGCATAAGTGCATTAAAGTTGGTAACAGTATTAATGTACAGAATGGTAAAGAAAGGGAAAATGGAACAAACAGTTAAGACATTTGTTAAATTGTTCTATAGGTAAGAACTTTCAAATAAATACAAAAAGAACATTTGCTTGAATTTACATTTGAATAATCCTTAGGCACTGATGAAGTTCTACCTAGGTACTGTTGGTAATGCACATTACAGCAAATACAGCAGTACCTCAACTTACGAGCTTGTAACTCAAAACTCAAATCAGCGCCGCCAATAGAAATTAAATTGAATTGAAATCAATTTATTGTGTGCTTGTCTGTCAAAACGGCACAATGTTACCATGTACAATGCCTTTTAAAAATAAAAATGAACTTTTAGATAAGAAATATTGTTTGAAACACAATAAAACAGAATGTACTACTATCTTCAGTGTTTTCATTAAGTAATGTAATAATAATGTATCCAGAAGTAGCTTTAAAGGGGAACTTAATTTTTTTTTGGAATTGTGCCTATCGTTTACAGTCATTATGAGACAAGAAGACCCTTTTTTTTTTCCGCTTTGTAACATATACAAATCGTCTCCTTCTTAGTGGCGAGCAATGCAGCTAATGGGAACAATCAATTCTACCTCTACATCCCTTTAAAAATGCATTCAAAATCCGTCAACAATACTTCATTTACGTTCTGTGACGCATAAAATAACCAAACTGTGACGACATTGTTATTGTAAAAGCGAACACTGAGGAACTCTTTCTATCATAGTAACACATCGGCATGCTTTGGTATTAACTACGGCAAGAGATAAGCTAGTTTCTACAACAACAATACTGCAACACCAATTTGTACTGACTGAAAAACATGAACAATCATATTAGTGTCTTAAAAGTATTAGCCCACATTTCATCTTTTGTTTGTACACAGCAGAGCTAGCCAGACAGCGTATGTACTGTAGTTGTAATAACACGCATGGCGTGCTGCGTGTATCATGATCGATATTAAAGTGACTCACTCGATGGACAGTTGTTCGTCTAGCTGGCCGTGGACATTTCCTGTTGATTTTGGGTTACCGATCCATTTATGTCAAAATAGCTTGGCTCCAAGTTCCACATTTATAGCGTCAAAATCACTTTCATCCCCCTCTCCCAGCTTCCGTCTGCTCCAACGTTTCACTCTTCCTTCGTGCTTGCTTCTATAAGCAGCACTATATTCAGCTTCAAACGTATAAGGTTGTGAATCCTCATTTGTCCAAAAATAGTCGTTTTCGTTGTCTGTTACCAAGTCTGCCATTATTAGAAAACACACTGGTGTTCGATTCCAGAAGTAGGAACACACATGTTGCCAGAAGTCAGACATGTGCTGTTATGAAAACATAATTCAATGTGTGAAAAAAGTCCCGAAAATTTTGAAATTATAAAAATATGGTAAATATTGAACATATTACTTATTGTTATGAAAGTGTCTGTTACTACATTATATATAGACTTGCACTAAAACGTTGCTGGAGGGTTTTGAAGTTGTTTTAGAGGGCTTTGAATGCTACAACGGTGACTCCCATTACTTACTTTGAAAGGTTTTTTATCATCTTTAAAAATCGTAAACAAAAAAAAGACTGGTGTTCTTGTCTCTCATGATTGTGAACAATAGGCAAAATTCCCAAAAAAGTGCAGTTCCCCAAAAGGCGTGTTGGGCAGGAAGCGAGCCCTGGTTGGAGGAGCAAACCTCAGCAGCAGGACGACATCACAAACTTAAAACTAAAAGGTTGTAGAAGAAGCTGCACTGCTGTTAATGGTTTCCAATGGTTGGAAACAAAGTTATTGGGATCCCTATAAGCGATTGCCAGCAAGACCGGATGTTTTTGGGCAGATGTTCTGGGATTCACAGTGGCAATTGTTATGCCAGCTAACGGCGGGAGGCTCTTAACTCAAATTATGTTTGCAAGTTGAAGCAAAACAAAAAGCAGAGAGACAGCTCGTATCTAAAAAACCTCGAAATTTGGGGTGCTCATAATTGTTACATTTTAGTTCTGAGATGACAAATTCTTTTGATGAAATTTGGCAGATACCTGTGGAACCGAGCTGTTTGATGAGGTCTGTTCCCGATTCGACCCTTCACTGCCCTCTAGAGGTTGTTGATCATTGGGAGCTATAGTGCAGTAAAGACAAATGTAGTCATAAATGATAAATGGGTTATACTTGTATAGCGCTTTTCTAGTCATCACTTCACCTTTTCACTCTAATGCTCTTATTATAAAATTAACTGTAATCTGTGCCACATACCTGAACTAGGCACAAATAGGTTTGCAGGCATTGACATTGGTGCAAGAGGAGCAAAAAGGTCCATAGGAGGAGCAGGAGCCAATCCGGCTGGTTTAGCAGCTACACCGGGGTTGAGCACATCCACATATCGACTCCTAATGCCTGAAAAAGCAAAAATACACTCAATTATTTTATCTGATGGCCTCATTGAATACACTTTATTTTACCGGCTCTCCTGGAGAACATGTTGACTGGAGGACCACTGCTTGGGGATGATGCAGGCCCTGCAACAGCAGGCATGGGAGCCATCTTGGGGAACCCAGGAGGAGGTGGTGGAAGGGGTTTACTCTAATATAGGGATAAAGGCACCTTTGGTATTATTTCATTCACAATAAAGCATTGCACCTCAGTAAGAAATAGGGAACAGTACAAACCTCCTCCTCTGGCTCGTTTAAGTCTACCCATTTCTGCTTCGTTCCGTCCCACACAATCTAACAAAGAGATATTTTATCTTTAGTGGTTTAAAATGAAGATTTTGCAAATATCGATGGCTTACGGATTTGTTTTTATCATCTGGTAAGTGAGCCTCATTCTTGCCCTTCCTGTAAAGCCACGTCAGCCAGCCCACGCCGCCACCACCCTGTGTGTGAGTAAGACAAACCTGTAGTGAACACTTATTGTAAGATAACGGATCAGAATAACACGGGGTAAAAATGAACCTTTTTGGGGGAGTCCTTTTTGGCTTTCTTGGTCTCCTCTTTGCGGGGCTGTTCAGGAATAGAGGGAGGCGGAGGAGATGCCTGCTTGACAGCCGAATTGCTTCTCTCACGCCCTCCGGAGTGAGTCGAAGACTCAGATGTAGTACGAGAACGACGCCCCGGAGCCTGTAAAAAGGCGACCTCTTATAAGACTACAGTGATCCTGCCGGTAACATTTAAATATAACTCGTTAGTAGAGTTGGTTAATTATTTTTGCCTTTTGAACTTTTCTACCACTTCTGTTCTGTGAAAACACAATTTTTTTTCAAGAAAGACACTCCAACGCACCCGGTGCACCGAAGACTGCGAGGTAGTTCTTGATCTCCTCCCGGGACCCTGCACAAAAAAATTACATGATTATTTTTTGGATGACACCATAAAGAGATCAATTAGTTTTTTGACGTGGGTATGACAGTGATGTCACTAACCAGCTGTGCCATGTGGTCATAGAAGTCCATCTGAGGTGTGAGGGAGAATTTGCGTGGGGAGCTGGATATTGATTGAGTCATATGCATCTCATGGTGGATGTGAGACGGGGGCTCGAGGGAGGGAACATGCCCAGGTGACAGTGGCATGTGCGCAGGCAGCTGATGGCTCATTTGCACCGGTGAATGCGGCACCTGGGGTGGGGGCATGAGTGGTGACATCTGGCTCACTTGAGAGGGTGAGTGGCATGGTTGCTGATAAGCTCCTGGATACATTTCTGACTGCTCAGGTGGAGGATGGAAGTGGGGATGAGCATATGTGGGATCCTGAGGAGGGTAGCCTGACATAGGAATATGTCCAGGTGCTCCACTTGGTGGAACTGGGTAGAATTCAGGCATGTTGCAAGGGGGCTGAGACGGGGCCATTCCATCTTGGAGAATGGAGGTAGGAGCTAATAGAAAAGTGACATACTTCTAATTCATAACAGGTTGAAAGCAACAAATACAGTGATCAGATGAATCCACAAACCTGGCGGCATCAGCTGTACACCCTGAGGTGGAGAGCCAGGCAGCAATGAGCTCATCAATGGATTGTCAGCGGTGGGGCCATCCACATCCATTGACATGTTGTAAGGTTCAGCTGGACTGGGGTGCTCGAGATCTGAGCTGGGGCTGCAGCTGGAAAACTGTGTTGGAGTCGTTCTGTCGGGGTTATAAGTAATTGCACCAGTCTAAAAAAAGAATGTGGGTTGCATGAGTTTTTCCCCCAACTTGGGTTTTCATTTCAGAATGCCTAAAATTGTCCTCCTGCTCACCCTGATCTGCCCATCCAGCTGTCTGAGCTGGATCAGCCAATCTGGCTCATTGAACAATTCCTGCTCTGGCCTCTCCTTCAGTTGTGGGTCGAAGAATCGGAGCTTTTCAGACATCTGTCAACAATTAACAGAAGACCGGCATTTTATGTCCTCTCAAGATTGGAAAAAAAGACAAAGACAAGAGAGGCACTTACCTGGATGACTTGGCTAATGAAAACAGGGGAGTAATGGGACGGCTGCATAAGGACAGTCCGAGAGATGACTTCACAGTAGTGGAAGGCCTGAGCACTCAGACCTGCTTCAGCCAAACGGCATGCATAGATCAACTTGAAGACCTTAGATGACACATCAGGTAAAAGAACCGTACAATTCCTCTTTCGATTAACAGAAAGTATACTTCAACAACTATAAGCTGTATATTATTTACAAAATACCTGAAAATTGGGCAGTGAGCAAGGCTGGGAGCCCAGCGATTGAGCGTACTCATAGGCCTCTGTCCTCTGGATTGCTTCGTTGGTTGCGAAGTCGAAGAAAGACAAACTGATGCAAAGATAGATAACACGTTTTATATGTAGGCTACTTTATCTAAATACACATGTCCCCATTGGTGCATTACCTGTGGTTGGAGCCTATCAGAACCATCTTGGTGCTCTTTTTCGTGTATACACCAAAGCCAACTTGAGCCATCAAGTAGCAGAAGTGTGCCGCATCAATGAGCCCCTTTGAAGCTGACAAACAAAATTAAAACAACGCTAATGTGGTACTTGAAATAACAAATGTTAATAATTTTGGTTTCATCATACCAAGAGTGTCTCCCATAGTTGTGATAGTGCGTGTATCAAGGTCCAACGTGTGTGTCAGGTTCGACAGCACCATGGCCAGGTGAGGGCGCCAATCGCCCCACTTTGCCTCACCGCAACACTACGAACAAAGAAAATGTCAAGATGTAAATAGTGACAACATACTTGAATTGCCACATGTTTTTAATCGATCCAACAGACTTACAGTAGCTGATGCAGGCATTCTCCCTGACATGAGCTGATACACTGTCTGGAGAGGGTCATTAATAGGCAAACTGTTGGCAAACCTGGCATGGACAAATAATATGACAACTGTGCACCTTTTTAAAAGGATAATAAAGTGAAAAATGGGCATGGGCAAGTTCAGAGGTTACCTTGTCATTACACGTGCGTGCGTCCTGTTGTCCATCTTGCTGGCCAAAAGGAGGGCGTGTCCCCAGAGACCTCCCTTCATAGCGGCTTCAAGTGCATCCTAATGTGTAGAAAAAGAGCATGTTATGGTATTTTTGAATTGAAAAACAAACTAATTTAGAGGCCTTCTTACCTTCTTGCGGCCAAACAATAGCAACTCTCTAAAGCGTTCAGTTTCTTTGCCAACGTTTTCTGGGACCGTCATGAAAGTGTCTGACAGAAGGGACAGCGGCCCAGTTCCTGGCTCCTCTTCCGCTCTTGCCAGTGGTTCATTGTTGAAATCAATTAAGTTTGCTTCATTAGGACTCTTGCCAGGTAGCCACACAGAGCGATGCTCTTTCAACAACAGGTCAGCAATATCGGTGCCAACTACGGTCTAAAAAAAGTGTTTTCGTATTACATCACAAAAAAAATATACATATTTATGTTTTTCCATAAACTTACCCCATTTTGTCTACACAGCAAAACAATAAAGTCCCAAAGTAGGCGGGCAGAGTCCCGGTCTAAGAGGTTGTCGTCATAGGAACATGTCAGTGCTTTATTCTGGGAGAACTTTATAACGTCAACCTTGTGCGTTTCCTCCCTTAAGGGTAAACATGAAAAAAATATGATTTGGTTTGGCAAGGACATCTAAAACCAAATTAATACAAATCTGAAAAAGATGTGAATCAATGATTAAAACCTACTTAACAAGAGGTCCAGGAAAGGCTCGTAGTTCTTCCTGATCCGAAGTGTTCTGCAGCATAGTCTAAAAAGGAAACACAAATCCAACTAAGTGTCTAACAAATACCACATTTGAAATAATTTTCTTAAAACACAACAATGTAGCTTTATCGAAAATGTACCTCAAGGTTGTGAATATCAACAAGAGCAGGTTGTCCAGCTGAGGGAAGATTAGGTAGAACCTGAACCAGATGACCACCAGGTCCAAAGCGGGCACAACGGTGGGGCATTGTAAACTTCTCTGGGGTTACTGGACGTGGCGGCGCTACAGGGAGAACATTTGCCATGTGAGAGAGAAAGAATCATTTCTTAATACAACATTTCCTTAAACAGGAGTGCAAACTTACGCTGTTCAGTGGCAACCCAGGTGCTGTCTGCTTTGTAGCCAGAGGGATACAGATACTGCTCGTAGTTCTGGGAGGCATCCGTCTGGTTTGGATACTGTCCGTAGGAATAGTCCACTGCTAAAGTGGATGATGTGGCATCATAGCCTGCTGACACCAAGTCTGGCTGGCTCCTGTACACCTGACTCTGTAGGGGGAGAGGATAACCAACACTTGTTAGTATTCCAAGAGCAGCATGCATTTTAGGACCTATTGAGTTACTCATTATTGCCGCAAAAACATGTTTTATACATTAGTATGCGTCATAAAGAGCAAAAAGTACAAATTAAAATAATTTGATGGAAGAAACTTTCTTGTACCGGTTGCGACCTTGAGCTGAAACTGCTACGCCTGCTGTGGTGGCTATGAGAGCTGTGCACGCTGTGTGCCGACTGCTCACTGTGTACACTGCGTCGGTCAAAGTCATCATTGTATGCCTCTCCACGCCGGCGGTAATCATCATCGAAACTACTATCATAACCAGGGTAGTACCGCCACTGGTCATCATAGCCATCTTTTCTGTAAGAATGACAGTATTTATTTAACAGCCAGTGCCACATTTGCAAATGTAACACAATGGACAGCAAAAAAGAAACCTTTACTACGGCAAAACTAATTAATCTTGTGCAAGTTTTTTTGATCAAATTAAAAAACGATACAAAAACGGACAGAAGTAAACTTTATTAGACATCAAGCATCCATTAAAGGGGACCTGCGCTTTTTTATTTCACCTATCAGTCACAATCCCTATGTAAGAAAAGAACACTTTTTATTTTTTTGTGCACTAAACTTATAAACATTAGCAAAAGCCTGCTAATAAGAGCCAATGGGAGTCACTCTATTGCGCCTATAAAGCGCTCCAAAAAACATCCAAACACCTCCATCATCTTTTTATATACAAGCTGTAAGTATACTGTATGTATAATGTAGTAACAGGCACATTTATAATAACATGTAATATTGAAGTATTGTGGTCATTCTAGGCATACGGCGGCGTATTAATTTCACAGAAGCATCACAACATTTGCTTTTCCCTTTAACAACAACCACAACACTACTACTCATGGCAGACTTTGTGAGAAACAACAAAGACTATTTTGGGACAAATGATGATCCAGGACCTTATATTTAGCCTAACTATTAAGAGGATGAGCAGCAAGTTTTAGAACCTGTGTGCTAACAGATCCAGCTTTAGTGAACAAGGGCGGCGCTACTCCGGGGCAACAGCCCCGTTAGAAATCTGTTACGCCCCAGTTGAGCCTCCCTGATTTTAGAGCCCAATTATGCAAAAACAACTTTTCTTACCTATTAGTACCTGCTGTTGTGTGATCTGCAAAAGTCCCAACATTTTGAAATAAAACCGTGGAGGCATTGGTAAGATATTTATAAGACAATCTTGCCTTTCCTTCATACTTCCTTCAAAAGAGCCGTTTGGAATTCACCCCATTTGTGACGTCAGTGAATTATCCATATATGGTAAAAATAGATAAGACCGCCGACAAAACGGGACAGCTTCGTAGCAGTCAATCGTCTCTGCAAGTCCATCTTTACTAAGCCCATCACCGGGCTGAGTCCATCATTCTGTGGCCATACACGCAACCAAGTCCATCTTTCTAAATGCCTATCAAATGTAGTGCTCCATCTTTTGGCTGCCAAATCACAGCGAAAGTGCAAACTTTTGTGGCCCGTGCTTCCGGAGCGACCATTTGTAAATTGAGCTGTTTGTGCTTCTCGTTGTGGCAATGTGGGTGAACTTTGTAGTCTATAGGCCTAATATTAATTTCAGTCTTTCACAAATTTCTTAAAGCAGCACTAAGTGAAGTGAATTATAATTATTTTGCGCTTTTATCTAGTGACTCAAAACGCTTTACATAGTGAAACCCATTATCTAAGTTACATTTAAACCAGTGTCTGTGGCAATGGGAGCAGGTGGGTAAAGTATCCTGCCCAAGGACACTACGGCAGCGACTAGAATGGTGGAAGCGGGGATCGAACCTGGAATCCTCAAGTTGCTGGCACAACCGCTCTTCAGACCGAGCCAGCCGTAACTTTTCAACCTTCATAAAATATTTTCATAACTTTTGGGATAATATATTGACTTACAACTCGTTGAATAACACCTCTGTCATGGCCTGAGGTGGTCTTCATTGCTTTTACAGGCACTTAGCGGCATTGAGGAGGGTGGCAGGAACCCTGCTACAAATAAAACTACAAATGATGTAAAACTACAAAGCGCCAAAACAACCAAATAAATTAAAAGTTTTGTCTGAGGAAACCAAAAAATAAAAAACTGAGCTTACCCGGATAAAAGAACATTCAAAATCAACATTGCCCCGAATTTTATTTGCTGTTGTAAGCTTAAAGACGAAGAACTTCAGACCGATGCTGCCTTGGCTTTGTTCCTGCTTAACTAGTAAGTCATTTTCGACACTCAAATCAAGATGATAATGCCAATGTTAGCTATCAGAAATTTGGATGGTCGCAATAAATAGCCACCAGCTTGATAGTTTCACTACTACTTCCTTATAAAAAATATCCCGCTGGTCTTTCTTTGCTTCGGACCTGCATCTGCTCTGATACATTCTTGGTAGTAGCGTCATGTTTGTAGGGCAATGCTAGATCATTTCTTGATAGTGTCTGCTATTTAACATCAGCATAGCCATTAGAGATGTAATATTTATGCCAATATTACAGCGGGCATCATGTCAATAGACGCTATATGCGCTAGTCATCATGGGCAATGTGGTCTTCTGGTAAAACACTACCACTTTTGTCCACTGGCGCCGCCAAAATCAACCAAAACTGTTTTTTTTGGTTTTCTTAAGTGGTGCTTTAAGTTATGTTGTGTTCCAAAACAATATGGCCTATGCATTAAGGGTGTCAAAGAAAATATTTTAGAATTAATCGTGATTCTTAATTGTAAACATTTTTAATCGATTTTAAAAAATCAACAAATCGATTAAAAAAATAAATAAAAAAATAATTTGCCCTGTCCAGCCACTCAGGCAAATCATATTGTTGATGTAGATGCTATTTGCTGTACAGATTTACTTTAGAAAAGAGAAATCTCGAATATTTCGCTTATTTGTATTTGAATTTATTAAATGTTTAGGTAGAGTTTTTTTTTTTTTTAAACAGTTTTCTTTTAAGTTATATATACATTTATCAGAGCTGTTTATCTATTGTATCTAGAAATGTAGTTAACCATAGAACTGGCACCCAATGGCATTAAACATTTTTTGATTTTGAATCGAGAATCGTTTTGAATTGAAAATCGATTCGGAATCTAATCGTTACCCCCAAGAATCAAATCGGAATCGTGAGGTGCCCAAAGATTCACAGCCCGACTTTGCATAGCTGTCGGTTTTCAATAATTATGCATGTAGATAAAGACTCTTGTTGCATTTTGGATGTATTGTCTGGTTATTAGCAGGCGCATGAGCGCTGTCCGTTGCTGTATCTGTCACCTTTGCACAAGAAACATTTTTTCCATTGTTGCTTGTTAGGCTTAACTATTTTGTTGAATATTCTTTGGTCAACTTTAGTTGAAACTACTTGCATAATGAACATGCTTGTGATGAGTATCATAACTGATTTTTCTGACAAAATGAATGAGTCAATTAAACTGAAGTCATGAAAATTGAGTGCATTTTTTTTAACCCCCCTTAGCAACGAGAGAGAAAGAATCCTGGAGCCGTCCCTGTAAGTGAAACACTAAGCCTCTTGTAGCATTATTGCTAAGTTCTAAACAAGAAATATGAACCAACATAATAAAACAATCACTTACTATACAATGTCTGCTCTCACTGGGATCCCAACTAATAGGATGTTATTATATTCCCATTTAGATGAAGAAGCAATCATAATCCCAACTAATAGGATGTTATTATATTCCCATGTAGATGAAGAAGCAATCATAATCCCAACTAATAGGATGTTATTATATTCCCATTTAGATGAAGAAGCAATCATAATCCTGACGAAGGGATAACAAAAAAAAGTTTCCGCAGACAAACGTCTTTTCGTGTCTTTCTCTCCATCTCTGGGTCAGAGATGAACAACTTCTGATTTATGGCTACAACCTTTTATTATCCAGGTGAGAGGCATAATTTATAATGTAGGATTAATTTAGAAGCAATCATGATGCTGTGGCTCAGTATGTTAATGTCCACACTGAAGCTGCACGAGCTAAATACCTCTCTGTGATCACAGCGCAGCTAAACATAGTTCACCTGCGTTAGCGCTTATAATAACAATATCGCTAATACTTGGTTAATATTCAGAGTCATGAGATGTAAATGTAATATTGTTGGCGGTTTTTGGATGCATTTTTAGACTGATTTAGAGGCAGAATGGATTACTCCCATTATCTGTATTGCTAGCCACCTTAAACCAGTCGATTATTATAAATTAGAATGCAATATATATATATATATATAGGGTTATATATATATATATATACAGGGTTATATATATATATATATATATATATATATATATATATATATATATATATATATATATATATATATATATATATATATATAATATACATGTATATATTTATTGAGGGTTAGGATTGTGAATGATAGGCAGAATTCTCCCCCAAAAGTGCAATTCCCCTTCATATCAATCAGTCGAACAGTAAACGAATATTGACTCAATAACTCTCTTTAAAGTAATATGTAATTATCATGTTTAAATCAGAACATGTGTGTACCTAGTAGGATACATTTGTTGATTGTAGTAGTTTTCTCTGCCTCTGTAGCTGTCATCATAAGTGGACCAGTAGGACTGGTCATAATATGCTCTGTATCTGGGATCAAATTGTCCATAGTTGTATCCTTTATTTAAAACAGACAGAAGTTCACATCAAACACCATTATCTATACAGAAAACTTTACAGGTATGTGCTAACATATTTTTTAACTAAGAATGTCTCATACCTGCATATTCATAGTGCTTGGCGTAATTTGCATAATATTCTTCATAGGCACTTTGGTTCGCTCTGTGGTAGTCATCAGGATAGCCTTGCCTTAAAGAGAGGGAAGCCAAAACGAAGTGAAGCTCAAAGTTGAAGTACAAGGAAAAATCATAAATTAATGTACCTGGATGGTGGTCTATCAGAGTACTGACTAGCCCTGGAGTTAGGTCGCTCCTGCTGAGGCTCTTTGTACTGATAGTTTGGGTCACGGTATGCTGGGTTCGGGCCCTCGTATCTGCCAAACCACGGATCTCCTCTGCCTCTATTGGATCCATCCTAAGGGAAAGGTAACGTCCTGTTTTGTGATTTCCTCTTTTGCTAATATTATAATAACAATGAAAAAAGGTGTAATGAAGGTAGTTTTAAGCACACAAAATATTCCATACCTGATAATACTGCTGAGCTCTAGGATCCCCAGGTGGGTATGGCCCAGGAGCATACGGTGCTAGGCCATCTGGGTATTCTCCATAGCTTCCATAATAGCCTCCGTACATCTGCCCCGGCCCAGGATGAGGGAGACCATAACCCTGCTGACTGCCAGCAGAAGAAGGTGGTCGAGGTGGCTCAGCTGCAGCTGGCTGGGAAGACCCATGAGGGAGTGGCCCAGGAGGTCCAGGTGGACCTGCAGGAGGTCCGGGTGGACCTGCAGCAGGAAGAGCACCTGCAGTAGAAGGACCAAGTACTGGATTTGGATACTGGCCAGACAGTGGCAGTGCTCCCTCCATTGGAACAGCTGAGACACTTTGTCTCTGTGTTGTTTCATTTGAATCTGGCCTTCTTGGAGGTTCCAGTTGTGGCTGCGGAGTGTTAGCAGTTGAGGTTGGTCGGGCCCCTGGGATTGATGAAGAGGCCAGTGGCACCTGTGTGGTGGATGATGAAGCTGGCTGTACCTGTACATTTTCTTCCACTCTTACCCCTCGCTGTGCATCTTTGGTGACCTGCATGTAAAATCCATTACTAAACTGTGGAGACTCGTGTAAAGCCGGAGGATGGCTAGGTGCTTGATTTTTGCTTTGTGATTGGTGCATAGAAAAATCAAGCAGTTCATAATTTGAGGGCTGATTGTGATTGGTGACAGAAGCAGCGGCAAGAGAAGTCGCATAATTAACTTGGTGCCCAAAGTGGGGGTCTCCACTCAATGACTGGCCTTGAGAAAAAGGCGGGCGGACTGTATGAGGTTGTGACGAAGCCACTCCGGAAGTTGCCGCTTCTCCGTCGAGGGTCAGATCGAGCGGGGTAGGGTTTGAGGTAGAGGCAGGTGAGCAAAGTAGATTCTGATTCTGGGGAAGTGCAGTTGCGTGGGATGTACTAGCACTTTTTGTTCTCACAGTTGGGGTACCCTGACTTGCCACTTGCACAGGGGCAGTAGGGGGGATTACATTGTAATTAGACACAGGTGGCGCAATCAGAACAGGCTGCTGTAGCGAATCGGAAAGCAGGAGAGACGCGTAGCCCAGGTTGCCTTGGGAGTCTGTTGCATTTAACTCACTCACCTTTGGTGGGTTTTCAAGGTTCTCTAAATGTTGCTGTGGTG
Source organism: Entelurus aequoreus (assembly GCF_033978785.1). NCBI lineage: Eukaryota > Metazoa > Chordata > Actinopteri > Syngnathiformes > Syngnathidae > Entelurus > Entelurus aequoreus. Next base: position 22,959,221 of record NC_084751.1, on the reverse strand, counting down.
TTGGTTGGATTCTTTGAGGAGGATGAAGTTCCAGTGGGCCATCCTCTGGAGGCTGAATGACATCAGCACTAGGCTCCCTTAGAGGCGCAAGAACAGTCGGGGCAGCAGGCACTAAAAGAATGTTAGTGGCCAAGCTCGTAGGGTCACCGTGAGCCCATAAAGTAGTGGCAGGGCTGTCACAGGGCCGACTGGCACCAAAAGTACGCGATGAGGGTCGTGAGGGTGACTGAACTGTGGGGTTTGCCAGGTGAGGAACACCAACAGGGAGAGGGTGTCCTGGCCCATAAATGTTTTCCATATTATCTGGTGGCTGCTCCAGGTTGCCAGGCGTAGCATCAGTGCCAGCTTCTGCAACCATTTTTGCTCTATCAACCTCAATTGGCCGCACCCCAACCCCATGTGAGCGAACAGGCTCAAAGGAGCTGTTAGCACTGGCCTGAAAGTTGCCGGTTGGTTTTGGGGGGCTCGGTGTTGCGGACCACATCTGCTCCGAAGACTTCTGCTGTGTTGCCACATCTCCAGCTGGAAAAGAGTCAATCTGTTCAAAGTAACCTCCACAAGCAGCAGAAGTGGCAGGAGGAGAGTTTGTATCATCAGTGGGTCGTGGGCTTTCCTGCTGAATAAAGGTACCAACTACACCCTGATGGCGACGGCTAACAGTCCCACTTCCGTGACTCATATTACTGTAGTTTGATGATGCACTAGCAGACCTCATTGGTCTGGGAATAGAATCAGGAGTCTCCAGGTTAGGCCCAGTTTCAAATGTGTTAACTTCAAGAGTAGCTTGAGTTTCACTGGGCAATACCTCCTGATTTGGGACACATTCAAAATTCTCTACGTGGTCATAATGGTAATCAGAGGGATTTGCCTGTGGCGTGGCGTTTCCGTCACTCATGTATGGTATGTGAGAATTGTCCTGAAAACATGATCCTTGGTTATCAAACGGAACATCTGCAGGAACATTGTGGGCAGGTGGAACAACTTGTGGGTTACTCACAGGTCGCAAAGATTCAGGAATACCATTTATGACATTACTTCTCTCTCCAGCCAAAGTTTCCTCATTTTCTACATCATTGTCATTAAAAAACATAGAGAGTGTGCCAGAATTCTGAGAGTATGGGACTGTTGCTGAGGCAGAGCCGCCATTCTGGGGAGCTGTGTTTGACGCTTGATGGGCTCTACTATCAGAGTTCGGCTGCAGATGGACCGGGGCAGTCCCCATTTGGTGGTAGGCCGGGTCACGTGGCGCTTGGTTGAACCATGCCTCATGCGGGGCAGAACTTGGCATTTGGTAGGTCTGGTTCTGGGAATGTGAGTTATTCTGTTGGGTTGTATTTGGTACAGCCCATTGAGAGCTGGGGGCATTTACAAGGTTCTGATGAGGAATAGGATTCTGTATTTGGGGATGACCAAGTTGTGTTGGAGGGGTGGGAGCATTTGACGGGTACATAAAAGGCTGTTGTGGAGGGTCATTGGTAGGCTGAAAATAATTCTGAACAGATGGAGGGCGACTTCCATGGTCAGAAGACCTATGGGAAGAAGTGGTAGCAGGAGGCAAAGGCTGAAAGGAGACAAACTGAGGAGGAGACTGCCCGTGGATATCCTGATTAAAAGTCTGACTTTGTACTGGAGCTGACGGCACAGACGGCGGTTCTGCGGCCATGAATGTCGGTTGCGCTCTTGAGTTAAGGTAACTCTGTTCAGAATGTGAAGGGGCATAAACAGTATGACTTGGTGCTGGATAAGCTCCAGGATTGGCTGCACTATGAGGGCTGAACATGGGCACGCCGGGCAGAGAGGACGGCAAGGGGGCAGATGGAGCAGCTGGGACATTCTCCAGTGTGTGCGGCAGCGGAGGCACACCTGAACCCGCCATGGTAGAGGTGGTATCAGGTGGGGCTTGCGATAAAAGAGAGTTGCTGTTGGGTACTGGGAAACCATCTGCAGCCATAGAAGGAGGGGGACCTCGGACAAAAGCAAAGGGATCCGTCATGGGTTGGGTAGAAGGTGGCATTGAGTGAGACGCTATCCCTGCTGTAGCCTTTTGAGGCCTGGTCCTGCGGAACATATTGGGCCCAGAAGGAGGAGGAGGGCCGGAAGCTCTCGGAAGTCCAGTCCGAGGAGGAGGCTGCATGGCAGCAGTGTTGCAACCAGTCACTCAGAAGATCTCACTTGAGAGTTGAAATCAGTTATAGCTGAAAAAAGAAAGAACAGGTTTTAAATAAAAAGCACCACAGGAACCTTTTTTTTTTTTAGTTTATTATTTCTTCAGTCAACGGTCAACAAAATAAACAAACAGTTTTACATAAACAAACCGATGTACATTCATAAAATAACAGTTGTACATTCATAAATAAATAAAAAAAATGTTGCAGACCGAAAGGGTTTAGGCTGAAGTTGAACACTTATTGCGCCTAACCCTATAAACAAAGTCAAGTACAAGATGAGCTTCCAAAAAATATGAAATTTCCTTTTTACAACATATTATAAATACACATTGTACACAACATAAATACTGTTCAATTATATACACAGTAAAGGCATGTGAAATATCCTTGTACACATGTTAAACCTTTGCACCAATTATATACTATATACAAACAATTATACTTCCATTATATTTATATCCCACATTTAGTTTTAATTAACATTGATCATAGTATTAACTACTGTGTTGACTCAAGAGTGATATATTTTTCCAAGACATTGGTCTTAAAAGTTTTTTTTAAAAGTGTGGATGGAACTGGAACATTTTAAGGAATCATCCAAGCTGTTCCACAGTTGAACCCCCCTGACAGAAACACATCTACTTTTTAAGCTCGTTCTTATGTTTGCTTTCTGAAAGACAGCTGACCTTACCACACCTATGTTTGCGCAGTTGTCTATATTGCCATTCAAACTGGGCAACATCTGTGAAACACTATGGCTATTAGACGGTACTTACTTAATGTACTAATCATGTGCAAGCAGCACATTACTCCTTCTTAATGCTCGTATTGACTACTGATCACGCAGTCTACATAGGTAAAATGACACACTTTATAAATGTAATGGCTTAAGTAATCTAAACTCCAAACATCCCAGAACAAGCTAGTCAGATTACTTCTAGTCCTCCACCCCGTAGGCATGACTCTATCACAAGATAACTCCTGTTCATTACCGAGGCGGCATCTGATAAGAAACGCTGCAAACCTACCCTCAACAGACATTCAATCCAGCGACTCACATTTCCTCATTAAACCTTAAAACCTCCGGTATGAGCTCTTGTTGTTGGCTTGACAGCTAACGGTGTTGCTCCACAGCCTAAAGCTAACATGTCCTTAACGCTAATAACTAGCATAACATTGTCGTCCGAAGTCGACGGAATATGGCCATATTTGAGTGCCACTCGCGTAATCTGCGCCAAAAATATTTTTCTAGTGGATTCAGAGCTATCAAGGGCTTCCAGGGAGCATGTTCGAGTCGCCTGTCAGTCGTCGAGTACATTTAAACAGCTACATTGCCTGCTTGAGCTAACGTTAGCATTCGAGGTTGTTAGCCTAGCCGCTAACTAGCTAACAGAAGGGAAACAACTACACATTTCCCGCGCAGACGTCAGAATACACCTGAAACTGAGAACGGTGTTATTGTTTTTATGTGTCCTCCCACTTCCCGGATGGTACAAAATGTGTATACATAAGAGTAAATTCTTACAAATGCGCAGGATGGCGAGTATGACACTCGGCCACCATCTTCAGGCTACGTGTACAAGCGGCGTCACCCGGCAAACAACTCTTGCGTCATTACAGGGGCGGGACTTAACTTCTCTTTTAAAGGTCCTTTTCGTCCGTTTACCCGAGTGCGTCCAAATTATGCATATATTAAATTATGTAAATACAATCTAATAAAAATGCAGTATTTGTTCAAATATCTAAATGTGACAATTATAACAACACGTCAGATATAAAACAGAATCAGAATCAGAATCAGAAATACTTTATTAATCCCCGAGGGGAATTTAAAATTTTCAGTACAATCCCATTCAAGATCAGACAAGGAGACAGAACAGGATCGCTGACGGGTCTGCCAACTTCCGGCGCCCCTTACAAAAAAGGTGAGATACAGGTAAACAATGGGAGGGGGTTGAGAAAAAATACAATCCGTCTAAGCCAGGGGTCTCAGACACGTGGCCCGCGGGCCAATTGCGGCCCGCGAGACGTTATTTTGCGGCCCGCACCTTAATATGAAAATTTAATGTTAGTGCGGCCCGCAAGTTTTATATGAATGCCGCTTGACCGTGTCATACTTGCCAACCCTCCCGATTATTCCGGGAGACTCCCGAATTGCAGGGCAACCATTCTCTCGAATGTCTTCACCCAAACAACAATATTAAGGGCGTGCCGTGATGTCACTGCCTTTAGCGCCCTCTACAACCTGTACAAACAGCGTGCCAGCCCAGTCACATGTTGTATTTGACTTCTGTACACACACGTAAGTGACTGCAAGACATACTTGGTCAACAGCCATACAGGTCACACTGAGGGTGGCCGTATAAACAAGTTTACCACTGTTAAAAATGTGCGCCACACTGTAAACCCACACCAAACAAGAATGACAAACACATTTCGGGAGAACATCCGCACCGTAACACAACATAAACACAACAGAACAAATACCCAGAATCCCATGCAGCACTAACTCTTCCGGGCTGCAATATACACCCCCGCTACCACCAAACCCCGCCCCCCCAACCCTGCGGGACAAATTCGGGGGAAAGTTTTCCCCGGGAGATTGTCGGGAGGGGCACTAAATTCGTGAGTCTCCCGGAAAAATCGGGAGTGTTGGCAAGTATGTTGCTAGGGCGGGATAGCCATTCAAAGAAGGTGAATTCATTAAAAAGTGCAAGTTAGATTTTTTTAAGAAATCTTTTCTTGCGGCCCAGCCTCACCGAGTTTCTGCATCCAGTGGCCCCCAGGTAAATTGAGTTTGAGACCCCTGGTCTAAGCCTTGGCCCCTGGAGAGGGGGTCCAGACTGAGGCCAAGGGAAAAAACAACTCATAGCCAAAGCACAGATCCCTCTTACATGTGTAAGAGGGAAGCATCAAACATCAAAGAACACAAAGGACATTCAAGACATTAAAAAAGAGCAGAGCTGATGCAACCAGCCACTTTGATTAATTGAAACTTTTATTAGTAGATTGCACAGTACAGTACATATTCCGTACAATTGACCACTAAATGGTAACACCCGAATAAGTTTTTCAACTTGTTTAAGTCGGGGTCCACGTAAATCAATTCATGGTAACATTCTACATACAGTAAAAGAAACATACACTGTGGTGGCCACGCCATCGTCTGCTGGGGTGGAGGGAGCATGGCCAGAGACAGGAGCAGACCCAACAAAGCAACCAAGAGAGCCGACTCCACTCTCGGCCGCCCACTAACTCTCGGCCAGTGTCCAGTCCGCATGGATGAGCCAGGAGGAGACTGAGGTGTCTGATACCTGCTCATTCAGCCAAGACACTGTGAAGAAGCTTGTCTGCCCCGGCGCTCTGCGCTAGCTCCACAGCCCTGTCTTTTCATCCACATCTCCTCCAGTCTCTCCAAACGGACTCTGGTGTGGCAGAGACCCAGCAGCTGTTCTCCATGGCCAAAAGGCTCCCGGGAGGCAGATCCAGAGTCCACAAAAAAAGCACAGCAGAAGTCACGAAAGTGCCACCCCTTGTCACACAGTCCCAAAGGGTCCCGAACCAAAAGGCAAAATAAATATATATACATATTAATATAATAACACATGAAAACAAGAGGGAAACACAAAAGAGCACAGAGCTCCTGTCAACAGCAGCCACTACAGCGGTGCCATCTTGGAAAAAAATGGTCCAAATGTTAACTTTATATCTTCAGTGTTATTTATTATGTCTACATTTTAACACATTTTGAACAATGCAATCCAACAGTTATAGCAGCAAAAGATTAATGGAAGTCGGGGTACAGTTGCCTTGTCGGTGATGAATCGCTATGGGGCCAAATAGAGTTATCAACAAAAGCACAGTAATATATATATAAATATAAACGCAGTTCATTTCAGTTCAGTTTCAGTTTATTTCGAACATGCATACGATACAATGTAATGCATCACACAATTCCAGTTGTTTCATTACAGCACGTCCGAAAAGAAGTAGGAAGAAGCAGAGCTCATTTAATCCTACCCCTTTTCATACCACTGCAATTTCATCCAATTTCCTTGTTCTCTGTAACAGAACAGTGAACAAATACATAATAAATAAATAATATACCATAGTAAGAAAATAAATATTAAATACATAAATAATCTTTGTCTCAATATAAAAAAAAAAGGGACTAAAAAGGGTTCAATATCATAATTCTTGTTCTGTGTACTTTGTGAACACTTGTAGTTTGAACAGTTTCTTAGATTGAATCATATTGGTGCTTTGTTTGATTTCTTTGCTTAATCTGTTCCATAATTTAATTTTGCATACTGATACTAAAGGTTTTAAGTGTTGTACAAGCATACAAATGTTTTAAATTAGATTTTCCTCAAGGGTTATATTTATCCTCTTTAGTTGAGAATAATTGTTGTACATTCTTGGGTAGCAGGTTATAGTTAGCTTGTACATAATTTTAGCTGTTTGCAAATGCACCAAATCGTTGAATTTCAATAATTGTGATTTAATAAATAAAGGGTTTGTATGTTCTCTGTATCCAACATTATGTATTATTCTAATTGATCTTTTTTGTAACACAGTTAGTGAATGAAGCGCACATTTGTAGTTGTTTCCCCATATTTCTACACAATAACTCAGATATGGTAACACTAGCGAGCAGTAGAGTATATATATATATATATATATATATATATATATATATATATATATATATATATATATATATATATATATATATATATATATTAGGGCTGCAACTAACGATTAATTTGATAATCGATTAATCTGTCGATTATTACTTCGATTAATCGATTAATAATCAGATAAAAGAGACAAACTACATTTCTATCCTATCCGGTATTTTATTGAAGAAAAAAAACAGCACACTGGCACCATACTTATTTTGATTATTGTTTCTCAGCTGTTTGTAAATGTTGCAGTTTACAAATAAAGGTTTAGTAAAAAAAAAAAAAAAAAAATGTATTAAAAAAACACAAAAAAAACCTCTGCGCATGCGCATAGCATAGATCCAACGAATCGATGACTAAATTAATCGGCAACTATTTTAATAATCGATTTTAATCGATTAGTTGTTGCAGCCCTAATATATATATAATAAATATAAACATACAATAGCTTAGCTACACAATTTGCAAGGGCAACTGTTTTTAAATATTATATTGTTTTACAGATTGATGGATAACTTAGTATAAAATCATAAGTAAAGATGACAAGCAGATATTTAAGTGTTTAAGTCCTTTTTTTATTTCCAGCCATTTGCAGTCCACATGAGTGACATAGTGTGCCAATTAAAAATGATGGTGGCAACCACATAAAATGATGTGGCAGGCCACTTAAAATGATGTGGTGGACCACCTTAAATGATGTGGTGGACCACATAAAATTACATGACGGGCCCTTGTTTGAATTATGAGTCGTGCCAAGTGAAAATTATGGGATGGGCCACTTTAAAATGGAGTGACGGTCCACAGTAAGATTATGGGGCGGAACGATGTGGTGGACCACACAAAAAGACTTGGTGGGCCACATAAACGACGTGGCAACCATCTAAAATTATGTCGTGGGCTACAATACAATGGGCATGTTAAAATGAGGTGGCGTGCAAGATTTGGCCCCCGAGCGTTGTGTTTGACACAAGCGAACTTAAAGCAAAGTCCAAAAGGGCAGGCTGCGGCCATTTTCGGTCCACAGCCCATTTTGATTGGCCGTTGGCATGTTGTAAAAATTCTACAAAAAAATAGTCATTATTATTGTGAGAGGTATAACTAAAAAAAATATCTTATTTTCTTTGTCTTCCATTGCCACATCGCACTTCTTGTTCACGGCTTCACTTTATTGCTGATTAAGTCTTTTTTAAATGATTTTATACGTAATTTTGGCCTCAACTAAGCAGTTTTTTTTGCGTAAAAATACTGACAGATCTAAAAATATCAATAATACAGTAGTATTAGCCAGGGGCGCCGGAAAGGGGGGGTAAAGGAGACGGATTCTAGGGGCCCATGATGGAGGGGGGCCCAGAGAGGCCCCTAATGATGATGAAATTATAATACAGGGGGCCCTGTAAAGATTCTTTTCATGGGGCCCAAAATCCCTAGTGGCGCCTCTGGTATTAGCAGTACCAGTAGATGAGCTCAAACCCACCAGAGTGCAATGTTCTGTATCCTTCATGGCCACTGATTGGCTCAGCCACAGGCAGCATTACTATATTGTATTGGAGTAAAAGTGACTGTGTTATTTTATGTCTCGAGGGCTCTCATAATGTAAAAAAAAAACTATGTTTGTTTCAGGCAGGTTTTCAATGATTTTCCCATGTCTGCTTTGTACAAATCCACCATCAAATATCTTGGCTGAATGTCTGGCTTAATCACTCACTGTAGAGAAGCCCTTACTCGCACGCCTCATTTGTCTTATACTTCTGCTTGGACTTGTCCACTGAAACCTACATTATACTCCTAAGTCTGGGCACGTTGGGACAAACCTTTAAGTGTAAACCAGCCGATTCATGTTTACTTTTGGCACAGTGAGTGTTTACTAATCTTTGTACCACTTGTTAGGACATCCTTGCACTAGTGCACTTTTGCACAGATCTCTTAATGAAACCCAGTATATGTCATTAGAACATTGTTTACAGAACAGCTACACACATGTTTAATGTTTGGTTATTTCACAGTCATGTGCCGTGTGATAATGATGCAGAATCTCTGAACAATGGCGGTGGAGTAAATTCACCCATGCTGAGGCATGCATGGCAGGTGTGTGATGGCCTTGATAGGAAGCATAAAGATGTGTTCTTTGAAGTGTATATCACCACATCACTTGTATTGACCGAGTGATAAAACTCTGAAAAGGTGTATCCGTGTGGGCTCTGAGTTTACAAGGTGCTAAGATAAAATACATTGTCAGCGCCCAATCATATCTGATAATCACAAACAACCCTTCCCTACTAGGTTTGGGAACTTCCATCACACTGCTTTATAACTTGTGTTATTGTCTGGAGTAGTTTGTCAGTACAGTACAAGACAGTATTTTAAAAAGCGTCACAGTTTAAAATCTAATTTTAATTAAAACAGTTATGGTTGTCCCAAAAGCAATTTCATGTCACAAATAGGGGAAACAAATGAAACAAATAACAATACTGAGATATTCATAATCATATCAGTGATTGATAAACGTATCCACATACATACAGATTAAAAAATAACAGATATATTTTCTGATAAATACTGTTGAAAACCTACCATATAGATTTTCAACAGATTTTTTTTTAATAAGCAACACTTTTTTTCTTTAATATTTTGAAATCATGTAAAAATTTTAGCAAACCCATATAAATTGCTTTTAAGTGGTTGCATGCCTAACCGTGGTAAATCATGGCTGTTAATTGGTTTCAGGTCTGACTGTGGTAAATTACCTATTAATTATAAATTGAATATTTCCATAGTTAAAGCATACACAACTTGTTTACAACCTTCTAAATTAGTTTCTTGATGAGTCCTGCCGACGTGAAATAGTGGTACGTTCCAGTTGTACTGGGATGTAAAATGTCTGAGTTTCCTAGTCGAAAATGTAAACTGGAACGCCGCCTGAGGTCGGATTTCTTTCTCAGCAAGTCAGAGTGTCCTCACCACCCGGCTGCAAATTTTTCTCAACAAAAGATTAGAAATATAGAGAAAAATTTAAATAAAAATGTGTGCGCACACACAACACTTAAGCATTTGAATATGTCAATTTAAATTATGGAATGGATTTAGCAAATAAATCAAACGATGAACTGATATGATCTCTTTCAAAAAACTGTTTAAACTACAAGTGTTTACAAAGTACAAGGAAGAAGATTTATGATAAACGTCTTGAGCTTGTTCAGTTCAGTTCAGTTCAGTTTCAGTTTATTACGAACATGCATACAATACAACTCATCACATATTTCCTGTTGTTTCATTACAGCACGTCCGAAAAGAAGTAGAAAGAAGCTGGGCTTATTTAATCCTACCCCTTTTCATACCATAGCAATTTTATCCCATTTCTTTGTTCTCTGTAACATAACAGTGAACAAATAAATAATAAACAAATAATATACCATAGTAAGAAAACAAATATTAAATACATGAATGATATTTGTGTCAATAAAAATGAAAACAAAACAAAACAAAATAAAACAAACAAACAAACAAAAAGGGTTCAAGATATTCATCATAATTCTTGTTCTGTGTACTTTGTGAACACTTGTAGTTTCTTAAACCGAATCATATTGTTGCTTTGTTTGATTTATTTGGTTAATCCATTTCATAATTTCATTTTACATACTGATATGCTAAAGGTTTTAAGTGTTGTACGAGCATACACATGTTTTAAACCAGATTTTCCTCTATGGCTATATTTCTCCTCTTTTGTTGAGAAGAATTGTTGTACATTCTTGGGTGGCAGGTTATAGTTTGCTTTGTACATAATTTTAGCTGTTTGCTAATGCACCAAATCGTTTAATTTCAATATTTGTGATTCAATGAATAAAGGGTTTGTATGTTCTCTATATCCAACATTATGTACTATTCTAATTGATCTTTTTTGTAACATCGTAAGTGTTTGAAGCGCACTTTTGTAGTTGTTACCCATATTTCTGCACAATTACTCAGATATGGTAACACTAGTGAGCAGTAAAGAATATGAAGTGATTTTTGGTCCAGAACATGTTTTGCTTTGTTCATTATTGATGTGTTTCTTGCTACTTTATGTTGTATATTTTTTACATGAGATTTCCAATTCATTTTATCATCTATTATTACACCCAAAAAATGTGTTTTCTTTTACCCTTTCAATGTCTTCTCCGTCTATTTGTATTTGCGTTTGACTTTCTCTTCTACTGTTACCTTGTTGAAAAGTAGATATTATTCATCTCATTATGTGAATTATAACCAACTTAACTATTTATGAAGCGAACTGTTGTATTTAGAATTCATTGATGTAAATTGTGTTGCAAATTGAGAACAGGAAGTGGACGCATGTTTTCGTAAATGCTCTGCAGTAGAAACGGGGTAGGATTAAATAAGCTTTGCTTCTTTCTACTCCTTTTCGGACATGTTGTAAAGAAAAATTAAAATCAGTAAAATATGTGATGTATCATATTGAAACTGTATATATGTTTGAAATAAACTTCAACAAACCTACCAACCAACCAAACAACCAACTCCCGTGTTGGTTTCAAATATGGCTGCTCTGATTGTAAACAATAATGCTTTTGTAAAATCTGTTATTAGCACTTCTGACTAGTTTTTGTCCCACTAAATCAACCATATAGGATGTATTGTTGAACAGTTATACAGTACATTGCAGGGCCGGTGTTCTATCGATTTTGGCAACTTATCGATTTCGTCAATCGACTGCTACTGAGCACAAACGCAAATATTTCAACTATTTTCCTTCAACAAAATACCTATCAAAAACAGCAGTTCCCTCTTGTAGACTCCTCGTGTAAGCATTGTTATTCCACAAGTAATTAGTCATTTTAAATTATACTGCATTCATTTTATCTTCTACATGTACGTTTTAATTTGAATCACCGTGAAACAGGAATATTAATTTTGTAGGCAATTACAGCTTGAGGGAGTTGACAATGTATATTAACGGACAGTAAGCATGTAGACTAATACAGCGCAAGGAAATTCACAAATCGTCTTTTCCAAACGTATTTATGTTGCTAACAGACAAAGTAAACATGGCAACAACATAACCTCATTGAAGAAGGTAATAATTGCAATTCTACAGTGGGAGCGTTATTTGATATCCAAATCGGCATTCCAAAACTTAGAGTTGCATTTTATTTAAAGGCCTACTAAAATGAATTTTTTAAATTTAAACTGAGATAGCCGATCCATTCTATGTGTCATACTTGATCATTTCGCGATATTGCCATATTTTTGCTGAAAGGATTTAGTAGAGAACAACGACGATAAAGATCGCAACTTTTGGTATCTGATAAAAAAAAGCCTTGCCCCTACCGGAAGTAGCATGACGACACCCGGGAAGGACTGCTCATATTTTCCTATTGTTTATACCAGCAGCGAGAGAGATTCGGACCAAGAAAGCGACGATTACTCCATTAATTTGAGCGAGGATGAAAGATTCGTGGATGAGGGACGTTAGAGTGAAGGACTAGAATGCAGTGCAAGACATATCTTTTTTCGCTCTGACCGTAACTTAGGTACAAGGGCTCATTGGATTCCACACTCTCTCCTTTTTCTATTGTGGATCACGGATTTGTATTTTAAACCACCTCGGATACTATATCCTCTTGAAAATGAGAGTCGAGAACGCGAAATGGACATTCACAGTGACTTTTATCTCCACGACAATACATCGACGAAACACTTTAGCTACGGAGCTAACATGATAGCATCGTGCTTAACTGCATATAGAAAAAAAATTAATAAATCCCTGACTGAAAGGATAGACAGAAGATCAACAATATACCAGGGACATGTAAATACATGGTTAATGCTTTCCAGCCTGGCGAAGGTTAACAATGCTGTTGCTAACGACGCCATTGAAGCGAACTTAGCAACCGGACCTCACAGAGCTACGCTAAAAACATTAGCTATCCACCTACGCCAGCCAGCCCTCATCTGCTCATCAACACCCGTGCTCACCTGCGTTCCAGCAATTGACGGTGCGACGAAGGACTTCACCCGATCACAGATGCGGTCGGCGAGACGGAGGAAGTTAAGGTGAGTTCGGCGGCTAACGCGTCTGCTATCCATCTCAACGCGTCTGCTATCCATCTCTGTCTTCCTGGTTGTGTTGGTGTAGTCCGCCGCTAATACACCGATCCCACCTACAACTTTCTTCTTTGCAGTCTCCATTGTTCATTAAACAAATTGCAAAAGATTCACCAACACAGATGTCCAGAATACTGTGGAATTTTGAAATGAAAACAGAGCTTATTTTGTATTGTATTCAATGGGGTACCAATACTTCCGCATCAACTGATTCCGTCACGCGCATACGTCATCATATCTAGATGTTTTCAACCGGAAGTGTGGCGAGAAATTTAAAATTGCAATTTATAAGTTAACCCGGCCCTATTGGCATGTGTTGCAATGTTAAGATTTCATCATTGATATATAAACTATCAGACTGCGTGGTCGGTAGTAGTGGGTTTCAGTAGGCCTTTAAGTAGCTGCGTAATTCAATAGACCACACTATCGAGTTACGCAACCAGTTGTTTTTTTCGAGGAACCTGCTAAATTCCACAGAACACCGGCTCTAGAGTTTAGACCAAGAGTGAACCACGACACTGAAATAGGGGCCACGACACTGAACAGCACGCTCTGATTGGGTTGGGCTCATCTAGTGGTCAATACTTAGGCCAAAATATACATACAATATGCTAAAAAAAAATATATACGATAGAGTAGAACCGGAAACTTGGAAGTGCGATGTCGTGGGGTACGACTGTATTATCCATAATCATTATTTAGGTCATAGGCTACCTGTTGTGCACAAAAATTTGCTTTTTTTGTTACCCACTAAAATTGCATTTTTTTATTTAAAGCAAACTATTAATTGTTGTTTAATTGCTCTTAAATCCAGTGTTTACTATTTGTGTTTTTTTTTTTCAAATTAGAATTTTTATATGCACATTCGTTATAGTAAGACGGTCAGAACTGTTAAAATTTCCTGATTTAGTAGAATATTTGACAGGGCTTATCATGTTTAAAGCAAGAAGTTATCAATTGCCTGCAAATATTCAAAGTTTATTCATAAAATGGGATGTGGGGTGTAACCTCAGAGGAACTGCAAAATATAAACACGCTTTAGCAGTTAGCACAAGGAAAAGTTTTTGTGTCTCAGTCTGTGGGGTGAAAATATGGAACAGCCTGAGTGATGAACTCAAACACTGTTCAAACATTGAGCATTTTAAGAAATTGTACAAATCTAATATTTTGGTTCGGTATAGTGAGGTTTAGGCTTATTTTGAATGTGAGTATGAATGACTTATATGACTTATGATGATATATTGAGAATTGTAAGCACATTGTTCTGGGCAAATTGAGTTATGTGGATCCAGTTGAATGTGATAACATGTGATTCAGAGGAAACTGGATATTAGTTAAAGTAACTATGTATAAAAAAAAGGGAGGATTAAAAAAGTTTATACTTCTCCACATTACCCTTTTTGAGATAAATGTATGTTTAATGACATTTTTATTTTTTATTTTTCTTAATTCAATTTTATTTTCCTTTTTGTGAAATAATAATATTGCCATTGAGCACAAGACTGTTCACTTAAAATATGTATGTGTATTATGTACTATATGTATGATGTGGAGCTGACTATTGACATACTCAATAAACAGCAACAACAACTAAGAAAACACCACCAGATGGGGGCATCGGTGTGCAAGTGAAGCTACTGTACATAACAGAGAGAATTGGTACTAGTTTGGTTTAAATAGCCTTTAATTATCCCACTTTGGGGATTTTTTTTTATATGGAGTTAACAGTGAACATGACAAAAAGTTATCATGACTTGAAAAATAAAAATAGTATTCATGAAAGAGTTAAGAAGTGATACAATGAAAGTGAGGAAATGAAAAAAAAAAGAATAATAACAGAGCACACATATTGCACACTAAAAAGATACACCACAGCAGTGGTTCTCAAACTCAGCCATGTAAAGAAAGAGTATGGACAACTTAAAGAGAGGCCCAAGGTTTGGTACCGAGGAGGTGTGCGGCTGTGCCCGGATGCGTGCAATCGAGTCGTTCTGACATTAGTTTTCCTGACGAAATAAACCAAAATATTTCTAAATATAGTTCTAAATATACTCCAGCTTATAAACTTACACTAAAATATGCTTTTATTTAGTCAAAGTAGTGTATATAATAATAACTTTGGGGCAATTTTGTGGCTGTTTTAGATGTACTCCACAGCCACATTCATGTAGGGATGAGTGACCAGCGGCTCTCAAAAAAAATAAAAAATAAAAATAATAATATATATATATATATATATATATATATATATATATATATATATATATATATATATATATATATATATATATATATATATATATATATATATATATATATATACACATATATATATATACACACATAAATATACATATATATATATATATATATATATATATATATATATATATATATATATATATATATATATATAGCCCTTTGAGACACTTGTGATTTAGGGCTATATAAATAAACATTGATTGATTGATATATATATATATATATATATATATATATATATATATATATATATATATATATATATATATATATATATATATATATATATATATATATATATATATATATATATATATATATATATATATATACATACATACATATATATATATACACATACATACACTACCGTTCAAAAGTTTGGGGTCACCCAAACAATTTTGTGGAATAGCCTTCATTTCTAAGAACAAGAATAGACTGTCAAGTTTCAGATGAAAGTTATCTTTTTCTGGCCATTTTGAGCGTTTAATTGACCCCACAAATGTGATGCTCCAGAAACTCAATCTGCTCAAAAGAAGGTCAGTTTTGTAACTTCTGTAACGAGCTAAACTGTTTTCAGATGTGTGAACATGATTGCACAAGGGTTTTCTAATCATCAATTAGCCTTCTGAGCCTATGAGCAAACACATTGTACCATTAGAACACTGGAGTGATAGTTGCTGGAAATGGGCCTCTATACACCTATGTAGATATTGCACCAAAAACCAGACATTTGCAGCTAGAATAGTCATTTACCACATTAGCAATGTATAGAGTGTATTTCTTTAAAGTTAAGACTAGTTTAAAGTTATCTTCATTGAAAAGTACAGTGCTTTTCCTTAAAAAATAAGGACATTTCAATGTGACCCCAAACTTTTGAACGGTAGTGTATATACAGTATATACATATATATATACATACATATATACATATATATACATACATGGCTACCTTTTTTTAAAATCACCATATTAACTTCAACACTGAACTAATGTTGCTTTTTACTGCAATATTTATGAGTTTAGTTTGGATTATTGGTGACACACATAGAAGAGGTGCAATTTAAAAAAATATTCCGCACAACAGTGCATTTTTACATAACAAACACTCAGAAAACACTTAGTGAGGAAGTGCAGTGTGGCTTAGCTGCGGCTTCAAACGGATACGTAACATGGCGCCCTGTTGTCACGTGAGTGCCTTTTGACCAATCATTGAGGAGATCGCTTGCAACCGGGTTGTCCATACTCTCTCTATAAACAACTCTGCTTAAACTGTGGTACGGGTTCTATCTAGTGGTACACCAAAGAATCACCTAATAAGAATTTCCAACACGGTGTTACTGTTCAAACTGTGTGCAATGTTACGGTGACCAAATATAATAAATATACTTAATTATAACCTCTGCCTTGCTTTTAATGACTACTTAGCTAAGCCTACCACGCAACTGTTTTTTAATGTTGGTCATTATGATAGTACTTGGAGAACCAAGTGTTTTTTTGAGGAGGTACTTGGTGAAAAAACCCCCACTGCACTACAGTATATACACTATACAATATTGGCGGTAGTAAGACATGTTTTTCCAAGTGGAAGATGGATTATTTTACAAACTGCAAGAAGAGAGAACTAATGGTAGGAGATAGGCGGAGTGAAGGGTTTGGGAGGTGGGGTCTGGTGGGTGTAGACGTCACATCTGTTGCTGCCACTCCCCAGGGTCTTGGGAGCATGGGAACCTTCAACAGTCCCACTGGTTGCAGGAGGCTCCCAAAAGTGCAGTTCATTTATCAGTTTAGGTAAATTGAGCTAAAAGGTTAGTTCAGTGTATTGCAGTTTGGCAGAAAAGTATGGTTTGATTGTACGAGTCACCCGCAGGCCCATTATTTCTGGAAAGTACGCAAATGATGTAACCAAAACAAATATGTAGTATACCATTCATGCAAACCTTGAATTGTGTGTATAGTATGCATTCTATATACTGTACACATGTTATACTCACCATCCTGCTATTGCTTACTTAGCAATGTTTGCATGCACAGTTTTCTTGACTTTATGACATTTTTTTTGGCATTTAAAAAAATAAATAAATTTACAAGCGATGCTCAGAATCACAAAAAAATTCTGTAACACGTATGCCAGTGGGTGGCTATGTATATTTCTGCAATAAATGTACAAAATGTAGTGCAGCCCTCCTCCTTAGCAATTTTGTTTCACAATTTTTATTTATGTTAAACAATTTTTATTCAAACTTTAATAATTTTTTTGTATGAATGTACTAAAACAAAATAATGGGAAATAAATTGTTCAATGATTATTTGATAATGTATGATAAAAAAACACATCACTAAAACATACATTTGTAAACTTTCTATAGACACAACTCAAATTGGGGATAGAACCCAGTATTAGTGTCTTACTAATACAACTCTAACCCATGGGCTGGTACAAATATATTGGGAAATTTGCCATTATATTGTAATCAGTGACAGAGCAGAAAGTGGCTGGGAAAATGTTTCTGGTAAAATTTCATATCGAATGCTCTATCATTCATTGATTGACATTTTACATGGGTTTCTTCACGCCCTCACAGCGCATGATCTGCTTAAAAGGAGGGGTGTCCACTGCTGTCTAAATAGATAAATAGATTATTGTTGTTGCGTATTTACCGCAAATGATGATTGAAATATTTACCCGCTGCCCTTTCTTCATCTTCTCTCGTTTTAAAATATGGGCCTGCTTGCTAAACAATGCAAAACCATGATTAGACGTCTTTTGGTACTATCTTGCTGCCGGTACCAGCTTCAGCATTTCGCCCTGCACATTGAGATTTTGAACTTAAGCAAACATGTATTGAAGCAAGAAATGTTCCCATGATATTAACACAGGTTAGTATGGGGTGCTAAATGTAAAAGTTCAGTCACACTTTTCTAGCAGATATATTTCTCAAATTTAACTCACTTTTCTCATATTTAGCAAAATTGCATCACATTTAAGTTTAAAATAAAATGTTAACTAAATGTTAAATCTAAACCTAAATGTTGAGTCTAAACATAAATGTTAAATCTAAATCTGAATATGAGCGCTAAATGTTAAATTTGAGTGCTAAATGTTCAATCTAAACCTAATGTTAAATCTAAACCTAAATCTTAAGTCAAAATCTAAATCGAAATGTGAGCGCTAAAAGTTAAATCTAAACCTGAATGTTAAATCTCAACCTAAATCTTAAATCTAAACAGAAATATTAAATCTAAATCTAAATGTCACCGCTAAATCTCTCGCCAAGCGTAAAGATGAATATTTATAGGATGTCAATGTTCCACCAATCAAACGCCTCTCAGCTGCAATATTTTTTTATTTACATTTGACATTTAGGTTTACATTTAAGATTTAGGTTTGGATTTAAGATTTAGGTTTAGATTTAAGATTTAGGTTGAGATTTAACATTTAGATTCAAGATTTATATCTAACATTTAGGTTTAGATTTAGGATTTAGGTTTGGATTTAAGATTTAGATTTAACATGTAGGTTTAGATTTAAGATGTACGCTTAGATTTAACATTTAGGTTTAGATTTAACATTTAGGTTTAGATTTAGGATTTAGGTTTTGATTTAGCATGTAGAGTCAACATTTAGGTTTAAATTTCACATTTACCGCTCACTTTTAACATTTAATGCTCACATTTAGATTTAGGGGGCAGCACGGTGGAATAGGGGTTAGTGCATGTGCCTCACAATATGAAGGTCCTGAGTAGTCCTGAGTTCAATCCCAGGCTCGGGATCTTTCTGTGTGGAGTTTGCATGTTCTCACCGTGACTGCGTGGGTTCCCTCCGGGTACTCCGGCTTCCTCCCACCTCCAAAGACACGCACCTGGGGATAGGTTGATTGGCAACACTAAATTGGCCCTAGTGTGTGAATGTGAGTGTGAATGTTGTCTGTCTATCTGTGTTGGCCCTGCGATGAGGTGGCGACTAGTCCAGGGTGTACCCCGCCTTCCGCCCGAATGCAGCTGAGATAGGCTCCAGCACCCCCCGCAACCTCAAAAAAAGGGACAAGCGGTAAAAAATGGATGGATGAATTTAGATTTAGGTTTAACATTTAAATTTAGATTTAACATTTAGGTTTAGATTTAACATTCAGGTTTGGATTTAAGATAATATTAGAGTAAGCATTTAATTTAAACTTAAATGTTATGAAAATTAGCTAACTCTGAGAAAAGTAAGTTAAATCTGACAAATATATCTGCGAGAAAAGTGTGACTGAACTTTAGCATTTGGCACCCAATAGGTTAGTAACATCTTGTCTAGCATCCTGTCTGTTTGCATCTGACATTAAGATTTAGCATATTGTTAACCAATTGTAATAAGAGATGTTCCCATGTTCACGCAATCAACAAGGGCGCACATGTTACCAACGAATATCTGTATACTGGAGTATTCAGGGTGAGCAACAAAATAGCAGCCAGGGGTTAATACTCGCCATAATGCACCAGGAGCTGCCAGCCAACACACTGATGCTGTGGGAATCAACACATGTAACATTTGGTGATATACTCAAGAAAGATGCAGGAGCGCAAAGCACCAATGAGCTGGCCGGATGTACGGAGAACGGGGATGACTGGAAACAACGATGGAAGGCTTGTATGAGGACGATCAGAGAGAGGGAAATGATATCACAGTATATCCACATTTTTTGATGGTATTGAATCTGTTTGCTTTGTTTGCATTTCCTAAAATCGTTTGATGCCGATCACATGTTTTAACTGCAATTTCTCAAATGTATTTATGGTGTGTGATATTGACACTGTTCACCCACAAAATCATCCTGTGTCCAGGGGTTTGCTAAGTTTGTAAATATTACCAAAAACAACAACAACAACAATGAAATAGATATTGAGTAAAAGAAAATATCGATCTAATCACTCTAGTATCGATTACATAGTGATATTATCCTTGATATCAACCTAGTATTTATATTATGATCCGTTGCCCGGATCATAGATTGCTTACGTTTTGTCTCTTGTTGGCTTAGTTCTGTTTCAGCACCCCTGTTTTGTGTCTCCTTGGTTGCCATGGTTATTTATAGTTTTCACCTGTCTCTGATTAGTGTTCGGGACGCTCACCTGTTTCCGAGAGCTATTTAGTCCTGCCTTTTCCCGTCACTTAGTCTGGTTTTCTTGTTTGCTACAAGCAACAGCTAACGACGGCTATAGTTTGATTCCTCTTTGTATGCTAGTGTGGTGGAAAAGTCAGAGTCTTAATCAGGAATAAAAGAGAATTGGTTACAAGCGTTTATTTACCCAATCAAATAGTTACACAGTTGGATTGGAAAGATACAGGTTTACACAGACAGTATCTCCGGAGACAAAAGGTGGTACATCCTCGAAGGAATTAGAAAGAATGCACACCGTGCTTGGTCTTCCCTTGTTATTTATATGGTTCCAATATGGTCTAATTCTATCATAACAATTTATGCAATTGTCCAATGTTCAAATATCACCCCACCAACAGAACTAGTACTGTCAGGGTGACCTGACCTCTTATGTGTCATGTCCTTCCCAATGCATTCAGTTTGAGAGGTAACCCTAGGGCAAATTTTCTACTACATATCCCCCCCTTCCAGGGTTCAAAGACCCTGGATCATATGTGACTTTTTATAGTTTCTACTGCAGATAGAGGCGAAAAACCCAATGTTGGTATACGGGCGATCGTTGGTGCCTCAGGGTAGTGGCCTGCCGACACTTCGTTGGGCTTTTGGCTGCCTTGGTGGAGAAGGGCGCTGTTTCACCCCTACCCGTGGCTGGCAACCTTAGTCGTCCTCGTCATCACTGGACATGTGTTTTTCTTTCCTCTTGGTTCCTCTCAGTCAGGTCTCGGGAACAGGTCTGGGATCCGACTTTGACCCTGCCCCTCTCGGTGGGCGGAAGGGAATCTGGAGTGGCGGTGTGTCATCCTCGAATCTGCACAGAGGAACTGGCACACAAATTCTGCATCTTGTAAAAATACTATTTTGGTCTCACGCTTATTCCTCCTTCCAAAGGAGCTGTTGGTCCTGGGAAGGGCTGATCTGTATACAGTTCATAGGGTGAGAAATTCAAAGGTGTAAAAACAGTTTTATTCAGGGACATTCGAATGATCATTAACGCTAATGGCAACATGTCAATCAATTTCAATTTGGTCTGTGCACAGATTTTTAGCCAAATTGTTCTAATGTTCTGGTTCATCTTTTCAACCTTACCTTGGGAATGAGGATTATAACCTATTTTCTAGTCCGAGAGCCTTTTCGACCAAGGCTATGTGAGTATTTATTTTTAAATGGTTGCCGTTGTTTGACCTAATTTTAAAATATGTCAGGGCATTTAGGTATTTTCCTTTTATTAAATCAAAAAATTTGACGCGCTCAAACTTGACACAATACAAACTCACCTTCTCCCCCCTTTGTCCCTTAAAAAGGGACAGTGTTAGTAGTAGTAGTAGTGGTAGTAGTAGTAGTAGTAGTTTCAGAAACATCCAAGAAAAAGAAAAGACAGCTGATAGTCAAGCGCAGCAAGAACAGAGGCGGAGGACAGGTCATGTTTGAGGTCAATGTTTGCTTTTGCAATATAAATTTGATATTTTTCAACACCTAGTGAATTATTGTGGCCTCAATAATTCACTAAGTAGTTTATTTAGTTGAGTCTTTATATGATAGGACAATGCACAGAAACATTAAGCTCAAAGACAGATATGTTCTGTACCAGATTATATCTAAATAGCTACTTTCCATCTGCAGCCCCTGGCTACCTAAATTAAAGGGATACAAAATCATGTAATTAAATTATGACAATACAATCATACTATAGCATGTAATCAAATTAAGAAAATACATAAAATGTCCTCCTATTGACACATACTTATTAATGTACAATACAACCACACCTTATTTATATCATCACACAAGACAATACATTGTTCACATCTGACATCATTTGTAAAAACAACCATGATTTTGACAACCACACCTCACAATTTACAACAAAAATTTCTCTCATGGATAATATAATACACATTAGGTTGATGTGTCAACATAATGCCCCCCTTAGTGACCGTGTGAGCAGCTTTGATTAATTGTAAGTGAAAGTCAGTCCTAGACTTCCGTATAAACTTTGTTCCTTAAACTTTTAAAAATCATACGATCCATATTTAGACCTGTTTTAATTGCTCTTTTGAGAGCTGAGTCCCGATTTTTCATTAGAATCCAAATTACTTCATTAATCCAAGGTATTTTTATTTTAGCACTTTTCTTTCTGAGTTTTGTTTTAGTGTATTTACAGATGATCTCTTTGATTTTTGTCATCCAAATGTAATTCTAGTAGGGCTGCTTATCATGTGTGTCATGTAGAAGTTGTTTATAATATCCTTAAGTTTCTTTCTACGCGACTTATTTAACCAGTCCAGATTAACGTCCCCCATATCGATCAATTATTTCATACTGTGCTGTTTGAGGATGTCTGAAAATGAATTTATTAAAATACCTTTAGCTGTGGTCAGTCGGTATACTACAATTACTTTGAAATACATTTATGAGGACAATGTGATTTTAATTTCAACACACTCAAGATGATCTACTGCAGGGGTCACCAACCTTTTTGAAACCAAGGGCTACTTCTTGGGTACTGATTAATGCGAAGGGCTACCAGTTAGATAAACACTTTAATAAATTGCCAAAAGTAGCCAATTTGCTCAATTT
Source organism: Entelurus aequoreus (assembly GCF_033978785.1). Taxonomy (NCBI): domain Eukaryota; kingdom Metazoa; phylum Chordata; class Actinopteri; order Syngnathiformes; family Syngnathidae; genus Entelurus; species Entelurus aequoreus. The sequence goes on along the minus strand of NC_084751.1, from coordinate 22,936,284 downwards.
ACCTTTAACTCTGTTATTATGAATAATTAATTATATTTATCTTTGTGGAAACACTGATCATCTTAATGATTTCTCACAATAAATATATATAGAAACAGATAAATATCAATATGCAACACTTTATTTTTATATTTTCTCTAAGTGCACATTTTTCAAATTGAACATTTTCAAATGATCACTTCTAAGACAGTCTTGTGAAATCACAATATCCCATTTTAACTAGCTAGCCACTAACATTTTTTAACAAATCATGAATTACTTTGCACCATGTTTGTACAAATAATAACTCATGTAAAATACAAAAGTAAACTCTCCAATTTTTAAATCATGTCACACTTTGAACTGGACACCAAATCTGTTATCTGTTTCTTTGTCAGTTAGTGGGAAGCCTGGCATTGCATGCTGTTAACTAGTGTGTTGTACTCTGGTGTGTAACTTGACACTGCAACTCTGAGTGAGTCTTGCAGATGTGCATCAGTGAGGCGTGTTCTGTGTTTGAAAGGTTTTGTACAAAGAGTATGAATATGGGGGCCTGAAACTTCTCAACCTTGAAGCTATGTGTCTGTCTTTAAAAGCATCAATTGTTCCAAAGATGTATTTAAACATTGAGTGGTACACAAATGTCCTGTTGGACAAAAAACATGTACTGTATCAAAATAAATTGTATCCTTTTTTACAAGTGATCCCCTCCCAGAGAGTCTGCTGGGAAACATGGTGGGGTTCATAAAGGAAACAATCCACTCATAGTGGTGTTTTCAATTTTATGTGCCAGAAAAAAGAGACGATATTTTGCAGCAGTTAATATGGATGAACTCTAATACTGTAATAGATGGAAAGCCTTTCTTTTGGAAAAATATGTTTGAAAGAGGAATCATTTTTGTCAATGATATTATCAATGAGAATGGTAAAATTATGAAGTATGATGAATTTAGAGCTATGTATGGTGATGCTTGCTCAAGCTTTTCATTTTTTCAACTAACTGGAGTAATTGGGAAAAGATGGAAACAAATAATTAATTATGGAACTACTAAATTATTAGTTTGTAAACCTCTAATAAGAAATTGTAGTTGACAAAAAGGAACTAAAATAAATAGAAAAATATATAATTTTTATTTAATAAAGAAATCTTTGAAGGCTGCCTCATACAACACAAATGGAAAATGGGAGGACCTTTTTGACTGCCCGTTGCCATGGGATGCCATATTCAAACTAATCTATAAAACCACTATCGATGTGCAAAATCGTTATTTTCAAATTAAAATTATTTATAACTTCTTACCCACAGGGAAAATGTTAAAATTATGGAATATGACAGAGTCAGATGATTGCCGATTTTGTTGTCAGGAGCCTGAATCCACCCTGCATTTGTTTTGGTATTGTCATATTGTGTCTTTGTTTTGGGTGGAAGTTGAAAAAATGTGTTTAAGGATTGGTTTGTTTATGAAGCTTAATGTGGTTTCTGTTATTTTAGGAGAGTTCATTGACAATCATGATTTAGTCAATTTAATTATAGTACTCTGTAAAATGTTTATTTTTAAGGCCAAAAACAGATATTCACTTAGTATTACTTTCTTTAAAACATTTATTCAGTATTTTCTAACTTTAGAAAGTTACATGGTTGAAAACGATAATGATGCCAAAAAACATTAAAAAAAAAGATGAGAAGTCCTCAAAGGCTTATTTTGAAAGTATAATTATGTTTATAGATTATATGATATCTGTTGTTGTGTTTCCTAATTTGAGTGACCTGGACATAATCTGGACTGTACATAAATGCTTATTTTGAAAATGTAATTTTGTTTATAAATTATATGCAATCTGTTGTGTTCCCTAATTTTTTTCTGTGTACATGAATGAAGGTGTGTGTTGCTGAGTCCGACTTGGACATTATCTGGACTGGGCCTGGTTTAAAAAACCCTTTAAACAAATCTAATTTCATTGACAACCTGGTCTGTTGAAGATAAGGCCCTTTTTTAAAAAATAAAATAAAATAAGAAATAAATAAAAAACATTTTCTTGGATAAAAAAGAAAGTAAAAAAATATAAAAATAATTACATAAAAAATAGTAATTAATGAAAATGTTAGTGGACCAGCAGCCTATACAATCATGTGTGCTTCAGGGACTGTGTCCCTTGCAGATGTGTTGTCTATGTTGTGGGAACCAGAATATTGGTAGCAGAAAGAAATTACCCCTTTTGTGTGAGTGGATGAGTGTGCATGGGGGAGGTTGTTTGGGTTGATGCACTGATTGAAAGTGTATCTTGTGTTATTTCTATGTAGGTTTAATTTAAAAAAAAAAAAAAAATTATTTTTTTTAATTTTTTTTTTATTTTTATTTTTTTAGAACAGGCCCGCGGGCGACTCATCTGGTCCTTACGGGCGACCTGGTGCCCGCGGGCACCGCGTTGGTGACCCCTGATCTACTGGGAGGTTTATTTGTTCACTTTTAATTATTTTCCCTTACATAAATCATAACTCCTCCCCCCTTTGTCACTTGATCTGTTTTTTCTGTAATCTTGTACCCCGGGACATTAATTAAAACAAAAGTTTTTTGTATGTAATAAGCAACTATAATTATTTGATATGCTTAAATGTGTTATTTTAACTTAGCTGTTGTGTAGCTGCTAGCTCATTGTAGCCTACAGCAGAAGTGTCCAAATTGCAGCCCATAGCTATGTTTTTAACAACAACCGAAACAACTGAAAATGTGGTATTTTGCGTGTTGGTTTTACAAAGGCAGCTACGCCCTGTTTCATTATTTTACCTAAGTCTTTGGTTTCGTAGGCAGGACAGAGGGCAAGGGAACAATGTGGGACAGCAATTGTCCATCTTATACTATATGCTAGTTGTAAGGATAGTTCAACATGAGCAGCCATACCCTGAGTTCAAACACAAATATATATATATATATATATATACATATATATATATATATATATATATATATATATATATATATATATATATATATATATATATATATATATATATATATATATATATATATATATATATATATATATATATATATATATATATATATATATATATATATATATATATATATATATATATATATATATATAGGAGTCAAAGGCTCCTAGTATGAGTCGTCTAAACGGTAATCATACATGTTGTAGGTTGGGTGGCGATGCACACGGACACAGCTTAGTCAGCCAGGGCTTTCACCGATAGGACAGTTGGAGCAGTCCTTTTTCATCACTCGTTAGGAAGGAGTAGTAGTTCCCAGTAGACTTCAGCCATTTGTGGTGCTTGAGCCTATGGTATGAGTTCTCATGGAGGAGCCTTCGTAGTGTTGTAGTTGCAGCTTGAGGGTTTTGCTGTGAGGGAACAGTCTGTAAAGCAGGTCATTATCAAGCAGCCTTCGATCTTCAAAAAGGAAGCACACAGTTTCTTTTGAACCACCTCATTTTTAAAAAATTTTTTTTTTTGTGTGGCCCCAATGTCAATCATGAACTGATAACATTGTCCGTTGACACTTATGTCCAGCAGAGGGCCTATCTGTTTTTCCTGCTGGGGGCGTTCTTTGGCAGGTCTGCATGATGTTTTTTGCTGGGACAGTCACATGACCAGCGACCTGGACTGATATTGGCAGGTCCGCCGTCCGCCAACCGAGTTTGAGGTCAAATTGCCCTTTATTGACATTTCTTACTTCTGTTTGCAACTCAAGACAAGTCTCCCCACTGCTGAATATATCCTATCTGATTTTTGACCCTTGGGTTCTTTTTATTTTTTAGCGATCTTTAAATTAAGAGTTGTTTTCTTGCTGCTCTGTCAAAGCCTCTTCGTTATCCTTATATTTTCGTATTCTGCAATGATTAACTTTGCGAGCGCGCATTTCTCAGAGCGCTGGATTCAGAGTCCAGAGCGCTCTCCCCCTATTTTTTTTTTTTCCATTTAACTTATTTTATATCACTTTATATATATTTATCATCATATCTTCAGTCTACTTTTTCTTCATATGTTATTTCCTATTTGTTAATCCAATTTTAAACATTTCTCTCACTTCTCTCCTATTTAGTCTTTTTGGAATCTTTCCCCTGTTAGTGTCCAATATATTATATTACATTATTTTTATCTGAACCTCTTTTTATCTGAACCTCTTTTATCTTCGAACCTTGAGGTTTTTACACATTTTGTACCTGAAAAGATACACATTTAAACAAACAGACTTGCAGCGAGCCACAACCAACAGCATACCATTTACGAATACCTTCATTTATCACTTTCTCATCTTTTCTTCACTTCCGTTTTCCTTTATAAACAACATCCTGTATCCATCTCTTCCTTACACTTCACACAATGTTTCTATTTTCTGTTCTCCTCTCCTAGCAACCATTCACGTAATGTAAGGTTGTAAACATCCTTTTCCCATATTTTCAATCCATCCTCTTCACCCTCAATCTTCCCTCACCTGCTCTCTCTCTCTCTCTCTCTCTCTCTCTCTCCCTCTCTTGACACAATCCACAAATAGCCTTTACACAGCCTCTCCTATTAGTAGCTTAATATGTTCAAACACCTACAAAAATACGTCTGCAAATCACAAAAGCCTATATAGTTTAGCGTTATTTTAAATCAACCATCACAGAACAAATCGAATAGCGAAACAAGGTCTGCTTGACCTAGATCGATAACACGTACCCACGGACACACGACCAAAAAAAACAGAGACTCCTCTTATCTCAGTTAACCAAACATCTACTACATATCTCTCCCAACAAAAAACGAGCCCTTTTTGCTTTATGGTTTCTCAGACACTCTTTTTACAAAATTATAATATCACACAGCCACTTATATCAGAATTCTAATAATAATACACAACATTTATCATTTACTCTTAGCTAGACAAACAAGCCGGGGAGAGGGATAGCTTCCCTGCTTAGGCTGCTGCCCCCGCGACCCGACCTATGATAAGTGGCAGAAAATGGATGGATAGATAATTAATTCACTCATATGATTTTCAAACATAAACTTTGTCTATCTTCTCATGCATACACATAGTTTAGCCAAAATTCTTTCCAGAGAGGGAAAATGAAAAATCAGACTTGCAGGTGTATGACAATTCTTATTAAGTTATGCATAGCAACAATAAAACTGAAACAGTCCACATCACACACTTTTCAACATTCAGCAATACACACATAAAAATAAAAAATAGAAACTCACCCCAGTTCGAACTCTTAAAGGCCTACTGAAACCCACTACTACCGACCACGCAGTCTGAGAGTTTATATATCAATGATGAAATCTTAACATTGAAACACATGCCAATACGGCCGGGTTAACTTATAAAGTGCAATTTTAAAATTCCCGCCACACTTCCGGTTGAAAAACTCCTTTGGATATGATTTATGCGCGTGACGTCACAAAATCCACGGAAGTGGTTGTACCCCATCTGACCCGATATAAAAACCTCTTGTTTTCTTCGACAAAATTCCACAGTATTCTGGACATCTGTGTTGGTGAATCTTTTGCAATTTGTTTAATGAACAATGGAGGCTGCAAAGAAGAACGTTGTAGGTGGGAACGATCGGTGTATTAGCGGCTAAGTACAATACTTACAGCAACACAACAAGGACTACTTACTACGCCTAGCCGATGCTTGCCGCCAAACCCACGGATGAAGTCCTTCGTCGCGCCGTCGATCGCTGGAACGCAGGTGAGCACGGCTGTTGATGGGAAGATGAGGGCTGGCTGGCGTAGGTGGAGCGCTAGTGTTTTTATCATAGTTCTGTGAGGTCCGGTTGCTAAGTTGCTAAATTAGCCTTAGCGTCGTTAGCAACAGCATTGTTAAGCCTTACCAGGCTGAGAATTTTTAACCGTGTAGTTACATATACATAGTTTAATAGTATTGTTGATCTTCTGTCTATCCTTCCAGTCAGGGGTTTATTTCTTTTGTTTCTATCTTCATTTGAGAACGATGCTATCACGTTAGCTCAGTAGCTAAGTGTGTCACCGATGTATTATCGTGGAGATAAAAGTCACTTTAAATGTCCATTTCGCGTGCTCGACTCTCATTTTCAAGAGGATATAGTATCCGAGGTGGTTTAAAATACAAATCCGTGATCCACAATAGAAAAAGGAGAGAGTGTGGAATCCAATGAGCCAGCTTGTACCTAAGTTACGGTCAGAGCGAAAAAAGATACGTCCATCACTGCCTCTTTAGTCCTTCACTGTAACGTTCCTCATCTACGAATCTTTCATCCTCGCTCAAATTAATGGGGTAATCGTCGCTTTGTCGCTCCGAATCTCTCGCTCAATTGTAAACAACGGGGAATTGTGAGGAATACTAGCTCCTGTGACGTCACGCTACTTCCGGTACAGGCAAGGCTTTTTTTATCAGCGAGCAAAAGTTGCGAACTTTATCGTCGATTTTCTCTACTAAATCCTTTCAGCAAAAATATGGCAATATCGCGAAATGATCAAGTATGACACATAGAATGGATCTGCTATTCCCGTTTAAATAAAAAAAATTAATTTCAGTAGGCCTTTAATAATAATTACCGCACGTGCAAAAATGTGGAACAGCTGTCTTGTAACACAATTTGTTACGTATCCTAACACAGGCCCCGTCTTACTCATGTAACGGCGATTACCCGTCCAGGGGAGTAGATCCTGTGTTTTTCACTCACTGATCAATACACGGTATCCTGCCTAAATTAAGGCACTGCGTAATCATCGGTCATCACCCGACAATCGTACAGTCATTCATGTATGATCAGTAACAAACAGTTTTCACCAGAGCTCAACTGCTTTCAGCCCGGTCTCCAAATGTCTTCTGTAGCACACTTGATCAAATCCTTGTGACACATATCAGTCCATTCTATCCATTTATCTCCCTTCATCGGAGTCATTCACAATCACTTAAAAATTAGCTTTTTACTTTTTGTTTACAGTTCCACCAAGACTGTAATGGACAAATATCAGTCCATTCTATCCATTTTATCTCCCTTCCTCGGAGTCATTCACAGTCACTTAAAATGAGCTTTTTACGTTTTGCTTACAGTTCCACCAAGACAAATGTGCCGCACCTTCATAAACCCTTCAATACTTTTTTTTATAGTCACATGAACTCCCATCTAGTGAAACATGCCCTTAATTTAGCTGTATCCAAAAACTAGCCTGGTGAACAAACAGGAGAAAAACTCCACTCGCCAAAGGGAGTCTCCTGTTCCGTCTTGCTCCAAATGGTTTATGCATAAACACTCCTGAAAACCACCAAAATTCTATTCAACAGTTCCCTTATATCGTTAAAGCAAAATCACAAGTTTTCTTTATTTACATATAATTAATGTTAGTATTCAAAGTAACAGTCAGTTCTGTCTAAGTTGTGTTACTCGAATCGCTTGGGGTGATGTCAAGCTTGTCCCTAATAAGGTCCAGGAGGGGGCCCCAAGTTTTATGGAAAGATGCCACAGATCCTTTCTGTGAGAACCGAAGCTTCTCTAATTGCAGACACCGCAAGACATCTTGTATCCAACTGTTATGGCTCGGCGGAGACGCAAGCTTCCATTTAAAAAGAATTGTACGCCTAGCCAGCAGAGTCGTTAACGCAATGACATGACGAGCGGTTGCAGGTAAACCGTCCACCTGCGGAACGCCAAAAAGGGCAGTCAGCGGGCTGGGTGTTATTGTCCTATCAAGGGCCTGCCCGACAGTGTCAAAAATAGCCGACCAAAAACTTGAGAGTTTTGGGCACGTCTAGAACATATGCAAATGGTCAGCTGGGGATTGTCTACATCGGTTACAAGCGTCGCTATGGTTGGGGTATATTTTAGCCAGTCTAGCATTAGTGAAATGTGCTTTATGTAGTATCTTACATTGTATTAGGCCATGCCTAGCGCAAATAGATGATGAATGCACCAGCCTCAAAGCTTCTCTCCACCGCCCGTCAGGTATAGGTGCCCCAAGGTCATGTTCCCAGGATTCTCTGGCAGGTGAAGTGTTAAGTGGATTCAGAAGGCCGATTTCATTATATATTACAGATATCAAACGTCGTTTGTCAGAGTCAAAGGAGAGAAACCGATCAATTTCTGCTTCTGGGGGGCGGTTGGGAAAATTAGGAAATTGTTTTTTAATAAAATACCTTATTTGAAGGTATCGAAAGAAATGTGTATTACGTATATTGTATCTTGTTGACAGAGAAGCGAAGAAAGAGAACACTCCATCGTGGTACAGGTCATTGAGAATTTTAAGGCCGTTAGTCGACCAGGTGCGAAACGCGGAATCAGAGCAGGCAGGGATAAAGGCGGGATTGTTCAAAATCGGAGCACCGCTGGAAGCTTTGTGCAGGCCATGATGTTTCCTAAATTGAGTCCAAATTTTAATAGTATTTTTAACAACTGGGTTTAGGGAGGTCCCCAATGAACATAAGGGTAGCTGTGAGCAAATCACCGCGTGCAGGGAACCATTAGACCAGACCTGGGCATTCTGCGGCCCGCGGGCCGCATCCGGCCCTTTGTGCGTCCCTGTCCGGCCCGCGTGAGGCCAATTATAAATTACAAAATAAATTTAAAAAAGTATCTATGTCAAGTGTGCAATACAACGGTGCTGCTTTTGTTATGAAAATCGTTTTTTGTATTACTTCCGTGTGGACGTATGCGTGTGCGTGATTGTGAGTGAATGTGAACAGCTGCAATCATTAATTACAAAATAAAGTTGAAAAAACATCTATGTCGGGCGCGCAATACAACTGTGCTGCTTTTATTTTGAAAAGTATTATTTATGGGCGTGTGTCCGTGTGTAACCTGCGAGTGAAGGTGCACATGCAGCGACAAGTGATGCACGGTTTACACCCGAGACGCTAAAAAGAGAAAAGTTGATGAAGAATGGCGTGTTTCCAACAAGACATGGACTGCAAAGCAACGTTCCCTCGAAGGTGCGTGCCTGCGCAATTGCGCACTGCTCAAGCGTCTGCTGCGCGCAGCAAATATATGCCGCGCACCAAATCAAATCCCATCTGAATTCTAAACAAAATAAACATATTTATTCTATGTAATTTTGCAATGCAACTCTGAGTGACAGTGACAACAAGCGGCCCTAACGGTGTTCGTCAACACCGTTCAATTGAACACCGTTCAATTATTGTAACGTCTATCGAGATGCTTCGAGGACAGGAATTATATCGATCACTTTATTGAGCAAAACTGTTTATATTCGGACATAACCACACCAAAAACATGAGTAAGACACTTCTATCTCGAAAAACTAGTAATTTTCTGCCGTACAAACCAGGCCAAAACCAACTTGTCATCTGTCACCAACACGCATAGCACTAAACCACTGGTGCGTTTATGGCCACACAAAAAGTCGGACAACTCAAACACCACACAAAGTTACACTATGACTCCACAGTCATACGTGTGCTTATTTTACTGTCATTTATTATTAATGTTAATTTATTTATATTAGTCATGGAATGATGTTACACACACTATGTTGAAGTATTACTATTATTATTAATTATTATTATTATTATTATTATTATTCATCTTACGGTATATATAAAGAAAAATATTGAGCAAAATTTAACTGAAATATTGTCGATGTGGCCCTCCAGCAGTGCTCGGGTTGCTCATGCGGCCCCCGGTAAAAATTAATTGCCCACCCCTGCATTAGACGATGCCACCTCTATATGAGCCCAAGGTGGACAAGCGGCTGGGGAGTCGCAACGGACCCAGTACAGAAGTTTATTAATATTGCAGGCCCAAAAATAATTTCTAAAGTTTGGAAGTGCTAGACCACCCTCCGTCTTAGGGACCTGTAGAATGGCTTTCCTAAGGCGGGCTGGCCTGTTTTGCCAAATGAAAGCAAGAAGTTGTTGATCAAGGCCAACAAAAAATGATTTGTTGAGACATATAGGGATGTGTTGAAAGAGATATAAACATTTCGGAAGTAAAATCATTTTTATGAGGTTAATGCGGCCAACCAGGGATAGGGGGAGGGCAGCCCACCTGGACAAGTCCGATTTACATTTGTCTAACAGTGCTTGAAAGTTTTTACGAAACAGCTCTGTGGGAGAATTCGAGACAAACACGCCCAGATATTTAAAACCGTCCTCCGAGATCCTAAAGGGGAATTGTGAGCGCGGGAGTGACCTTGCCAAATTATTCACAAAAAATAGTTCGCTTTTCTGAATATTCAGTTTGTACCTTGACAAACGACCGAACTGATCTAGAATCGATAGTATATGGGGAAGCGAGGACGATGGGTCCGAAACGAACAACAGAAGATCATCGGCATATAGGGAGAGCTTATGAACCCGACCGAAACGAGTGATACCCTTAAATTCCTCCGAATTCTTAAGCCAAATAGCAAGCGGTTCAATGGCTATATTAAACAGCAAGGGTGAAAGCGGACATCCCTGCCGGGTCCCACGCTGGAGAGGGAAGTAGGCTGAACGGATGCCGTTAGTATGTACGGAGGCAAGCGGAGTCTCGTACAGGACTCTAACCCAAGAAATAAATTTAGGATCAAAACCAAATTTCTCCATAATAAAAAATAAATAGCCCCACTCCACCCTATCGAACGCCTTCTCCGCATCCAGCGCCACCACAACCTCCGGAGTATCAGATGGCGGAGAGAGAACTATATTCAACAATCTTCTGGTATTGAAGAATGGATGCCTCCCCAGCGTGAAGCCTGTCTGATCGGCCGAAATTATTGAGGGCATCACGGTTTGAAGACGTATAGAGAGAACTTTCGCCAGAATCTTGCAGTCCACGTTCAAAAGTGAGATCGGTCTGTAGTTACCACAAGAGGTAGCATCCTGTCTTTCTTAAGAAGTAATGAAATGGAAGCCTCTGACCCTGGTAAGCGGCCGGCGTTGAAGGAATCATTGAACATTCTTGCTAAAATGGGGGATAACAGTAATGAGTAAGCCTTGTAAAATTAAACTGTGAAGCCATCAGGGCCGGGCGACTTTCCATTTTGCATAGATCGAATTGCCTCCTGTATCTCTGACGAGGAAATGGGTCTACCCAGCTCCCTGGCAATGTTTACATCAATGCAAGGATATGTTAATGAATCGAGGGGGTTGGGGCAAATCGCGGAGATAGGAGAACATTCAGAAGTGTATAACTTAGTGTAAAATTCAGAAAAACACTTATTAATATCAACTGGATCAGAAGTATAACTACCATCAGGTAGTCTAATTTTGGGAATCGACCGTGATGCGCAAGCAGCCCTGGCCCGTTGAGCTAAAAGTCGGCCAGCCTTGTCTCCATGTTCATAGAAGCATTGTTTGGATTGTCGCAGTTGTCTTTCTACTATGTGCGACATAAGCAGGTCATGTTCCGAATGTAGCAGAATACATTTTTTATACAGGGTTGGAGATGGACAAACAGCGTATACATTGTCGAGGTCGAGGAGTTCTTTAGCAATTTCCGTTAGCCTAGCCCTCTCAGTCCTCCTCATCCTGGAAATATAAGCGATCACCTGTCCTCGGACAGTAGCCTTAAGTGCTTCCCACAAGATGCTATTTTCAATGTCAGGGGTATCATTAAACTCAATATAGGTACGAATTTCTGTTTCAACAAAATCTTTGAACTTAATGTCCGAGAGCAAGTGAGAGCTGAACCTCCACATTGTGCGGCCGGTTACACCTTGCGGAAATTTAATGTCGACTGAGATTGGCGCATGGTCAGAGACGGCTATCGGGTGGTAGTCGCATGCGTTAATACAATGCAAGAGATTGTTATCTATTAAAAAGAAATCAATACGGGAAAACGAATGGTGAATGTGCGAGAAGAATGAAAATGCCTTCCCATGCGGGTTCCTGAATCTCCAGGGATCTGAAAGTCCTACTTGGTTTGCATAAGATGACACAGCCTCTGCTGCTTTGGATAGTGTATTTCGAGTATGGGAGGATCGATCAAGAATCGCATCCTGGACTAAGTTAAAATCCCCGCCTACGATTATGCGGTGGCTATCGACATTGGGGATCCTAGCAAAAAGTCTTGTGAAAAAAGTGTCATCATCCCAGTTAGGTGCATACACAGAGACTAAAATTACGGGTGTGTTCTGTAACGTGCCCGAAACCACAACATAGCGACCTTCATTATCTTCTATAACGTCTGCTGGCTCAAACATAACACGCTTATGGATAATTATGGCCGAACCTCTAGCCCTAGCAGAAAATTTGGAATGGAATAAGTGGCTCATCCAAGACCTCTTAATACGGAGAATTTCTGATGTTTTCAGGTGTGTTTCTTGCAGAAACATAATGTCCCCTTTAAGATGCTGCAGCCGAGTTAAGACTTTACCAATTTTGACAGCGTTGTTCATGCCCTTGGTGTTCCAAGAGATGATACGCACTCCGCCACTCGTCATCCTACCAGTATCCGCCATCTATTAGACCCCAACAGTAAATCTGTGTGACACGCCTTAGACCCCACGGGGAGGGACGGGAGGGAGAGAGGGAAGACATAGCAGCAAAAAAATAAAAATAACAAAATAGTACAAAACACCAAACTAGTAATGACAGAAAGACACATTTCAACAAACCCCAACAGATTAGAATGCAATTACCCTTACTACCCACCCGAAATAAGAACCTTATCTGAGCTCTCTCGCTCTTACTTAGCCTAACTTGACTAAAGTTAACTTCCGGAGTCTCCTTCCTTACAGTAGCAGTAATGAACTCCATAAAGCGAAATAAGAATTTAAAGTGAGCCTACATTCATGAGACGCATCCCAACCTGAGTGTATAGTAATATAGGAAATATTAAACCGAAATAAACAAACAAGGCACATACCAAAATGTACAGTGCACTGCACCAGTAGCTTTAGTGATGTTTTTTGGACCAAGGAGTGCCTCATAATGTGCATACGAATGACTAGTTCAGATTAAAACAAATTAGGATGCATAATCAAAATGTGTTACAAATAGCTTGGCCCCTCAGGAAAAAGATGAAAGAACGCCCGGTACGAAGCGGAACAAACAAACAAAACAAAAATAGTTACGACCATCCATGTTGGAAATTATGTGACCACCGTTAGCCAGTGTGTAAATTGCAACACTCAAACATTGCTTCCTATTATGAGCACACGTCTAAAATGGTGGTCAAGGCTTAGAACAGCAAAGCAAACAAAGGCCCACAATGTCCACAGTGAATGCAAAGTTGTCATAAGTCAGGCCTCTGAAAAAGTTTGAACTTACAGTTTTTATTCCAGGAGCTGCACAGTCCAGGTGCAAATTGTTGTCATGTCCAGCCGTATTGTAGTGGTAAATAGCCGTCCAAGCCCATCAGGTATCTTGCGTGCGGATTGATGTCAAGAAGTCCTCAGGCTCTGTAACCGATCCGAGTCTCTTCTTGCGGGGGGTTGGTTAGGGGGGGTTGATTTTTTTTTCTTTCTTTTTTTTTTTCTTTTCATAAAGAAATACAATCATGTGTGCTTACGGACTGTATCCCTGCAGATTGTATTGATCTACATTGATATATAATGTATAAAATGTGTTTTTCGATGTTGATTTAATAAAAAAAACAAAAAACATATTTTTTTTCTTTTTTTTTTTTTCTGGTACCAATCGGTCCGCGGCCCGGCACCGTACCGGTCCGCGGCCCGGTGGTTGGGGACCACTGATTTATATGGTTCCAATATGGTCTAATTCTATCATAACAATTTATGCAATTGTCCAATGTTCAAATATTACCCCACATAAGAAATGTAGTTTATTTGCCATAACCTGCCATAAGACCTGCTCAGTGGCCTTGTGGTTAGAGTGGCCGCCCTGAGACTGGAAGGTCGTGAGTTCAAACCCCGGCCGAGTCATACCAAAGAAAATAAAAATGGGACCCATTACCTCCCTGCTTGGCACTCAGCATTAAGGGTTGGAATTGGGGGTTAAATCACCAAACGATTCCCGAGCGTGGCCACTGCTGCTGCTCACTGTTCCCCTCACCTCCCAGGGGGTGGACATGGGGATGGGTCAAATGCAGAGGATAATTTCACCACACCTAGTGTGTGTGTGACTATCATTGGGACTTTAACTTTAATGGAGTATAAAAAATAGGAGTCATCGTTTAATCATTTGGGAATGGAATGTAATACCCGATTCCCATTGATACTCGATGTTCAACGCCTCACCCTAGTTTATCATCTACCTTGCGCTGGTCTCATTTTTTGTTTACATGCTACACTAGCTTGAAGCTTGTTATCCAGGCGTGTCAGCTCGATTTCAACCAATTAAATTATGGACCCTTCAGTCATGCAAAATTGTTAACGTGTATCCTAAAAGTGGTATCAGCCCAAATTGTAATGCCATTTTTCAAATGCCGCACAAACTGACTGTGCCTTGAGGTCTGCCTGGAGTTGTTTGCCAACTTGGGTTTCGAGTTTCCCTCACTATCTTGTCCAGCTTTGGCCCCCCAGTATGGTGACTGCCACGCTTTAATAAGCCATTTCACTGGGGGTCAATTCTCCTTTCTCCACGGCGTCAGCTGGGTTGCCCCATTTGCCCTCCTAACCCCTTCCTCACCCCGACTCCCCCGTTGGCATGTGTCGGGCCCAGTGTTGTTTACCGGCCGGCGCATTTAGAGGGGTTAGCGTTTCACCGAGGCAGCTGTTGGCACCATGTGCCTCGCTCTTGGGCGGCGGACCGACAGCACGCAAGGCTGCTGCTTCACACACTCTCCAGCATCCCCTTGAGGATCTTCCTCCTGCCTGCCGCGCTCGGCCTTGCTCGAAATCAGCAGTAGCCCAGCTCGGGTATCACTTTAATTGGAAGTCACAGTTCTGACTTTAATTGATGGCTCTCGGCTAGTGTTCGGTGTAGCTGCTCGAGCCTCGCTGTCAACAAGAACCTCTCACGTTCAAGCACAGATTTTAATCATTGGACAACTGAAGCTTGTGTCATGTCTGTCATGAAACAGATTTCCGGATTCAGTCCGGGAGTTTGCCTTGTCGTCTCTTTCACGCCATGGCTTGACAACTTTATAAATTACAGGAAACTTCAAAATAAAATCTGTGCCTATGATTGCTCACAGATGCCTTATTTAGTGGTCGTCTACCTATGTCAGGGGTGTCCAAACTTTTTCCACTGAGGGCCGCACACGGAAAAATTTAAGCATGAGGGGGCCATTTTGATATTTTTCATTTTCAAACCATAACAAAATATGGGGATTTTTTTTTTTTTTAACCTTTAGGGCTCCCGGGGACCATAAGGGGTCTCAGTCATTAAACTGTTAAAAATAAGTCAAATTATTATTATTATTTTTTATTTAACGCTTACAGTAAATCTCTATATCAACTCGAGGTTGATATAAAGTATATAAAAAAAAAGGTTTTCTGTCAAAGACAACTTTGTTTTTTATAGTAAAACTGAAATATGCAGTATTTAGTAATTAGAGCCCTAAAAGATCAATAATGCAGGACACCATTGATTTTAATTATTTAATATTTTTGAGTAATCACAGTGAAAAGTTAAATAAAATCCCACTAAATATATTTGGGATCCAAAAGGTCCCCCACTAAATATATTTGGGATCCAAAAGGTCCCCCACTCATAAAGTGATACATTTTTATTACGTTTTTTCACTTTTAACATTTAAATTACGAAATCAACTTCAGATATATCTGTCGATTTTACGTTTGAACTATTATTTTGTTTGTATTATGCTCTTTTGTCAAATAAAACTTTGATGTTTTGTTATGGCAACCACACAATACATGCAATATTTTTTCCACATAAAACATTTTAAAGTGATATTTTTTAAGTAATAATTCATTATAACATAGATTTTTAGTCTTTTTTTTTTTTTTTAGCAATGGCAAAAAAAAGAAAAATAAACAAATACAAAAGAAAAAAAACAGCCTGCATGGCAGCTTTGTGTCAACATTGCAACTTTTTCTTGTTAGATTTCACCTCATTCCACTTTTTTAAAATTTTTTTTAAAATTTTTGCAATATTATCAATTTTGCAATTTTTGCAGAATGTGTGGCGGGCCGGTAAACAATTAGCTGCGGGCCGCAAATGGCTCCCGGGCCGCACTTTGGGCACCCCTGACCTATGTCAAAGCACGTTTACGTAAGAATACACTCTCATTTGCATACCACCTACTAGTATGATTTCCAATACTGTACCCAGCGTATAGTTGGGTTGAACATTTGAGTCATAAGGGTTATGATGCTCCCTATGCGCGTCATGATTCAAAATGATATACTGTATGTCTAGCTTTTTCAAAACTATGAGACCCCATCCATTTTCCTCCGCTTATCCGAGGTTGGGTCGCGGTGTGCCCTAAACACCTCCCTAGTGAGTCGTTCAGATGCCCTTTTTCAAAAGTAAAACAATGATACTGTGTTTACGAATTTTTATCTTAAACATTTTAAACATTAGGATGTTTACACACTACCATAGAATATTTTTATTCAGCCAACCGTTTGATATACAGTACGTACAAAAGTGTCTTTAAATGAAAACTGGTGGTTTGCCAACCACTTAGGGCCTGATCTACTTATACTCAAATAACAAGTGCTTAATAGTGTGTGCTAACTATAAAATTGTGTGTACTATTAGTGGAGGTGTTGCTGGTGATCTACTAAGACTGTGTGTACAATTAACAACAAGTGCAAAAATGGTCAGCATGGAAATACTAATTTCCCTCCAAAATTATCAAATCATATAGCCCAACCTGTGGCTTTTCGTCATGTTATTGACATGCAGCACACAAATATAAAATTAACCACACTGTAAAATAATACAGTAAAAACTACGGCAATCAATTGTTAATTAGCAACAGTAAAACACCGTAAAATCCAAAATAGTTTATCACTGTAGTAAATAGGGGATAGGCTGATCAGTAACACTAAAATTGTCCCTAATTTGAATTCCTGGCAACCACAGCTGCTGATTTTTTTTACCATGAATTGTGCAGATTTTAGTTTTACAGTTCACCTTTTTTAGGCTATATTGAAGAGCAATTTAGCAGAACCTACTTGTAGCATGCTGAAGGTGCCCTATGGGAGGTGCTGCACTGTTGTTATGGTCTGTCGGTAATGATCCGGGTTCAAGAATGTGTATATTGCAAGAAGTTTTTTTGTATATATGATATATCTCTAATTATTTAAAAAAAACGAACACCATTACAAAAATGTTTTTTAATCAGCCTCTGTTGTCATCCAGCAGCTATACAATTTCAAAATGATATTGCTGAATACACAATATGTCTAATATTTGCACTTCTGACAGTACAAATATGTTGACACGCCAGATATAATATTCTCTCTTTTTTTTTCTGTCTTTGCAGCACAATCCCATCCATTCTCATAGCCATTTGTGTGTAACTGAGCCAGTTTGCACGTACTTACAAACTGTACCAGATGTGCTAAATATAGACAGAAAACAGTGGTCGCAGAACAGTTGTAGTCTTGATAAATCACATTGAGAGTGCTAAATGATTACTTTTGCATCTCCTCCTCCCAGTCTTGTGGCCGTTCTAATCATGGCTGTTGCTAGGAATTCAGGGCCCTCTGAAAGAGTATCGCTTTGGGCTCCTCTACCTCATTCATTACCACCTTCAATTTTCTTGTTTTTTAGTGTTCTTGTAATACACCCAATTTGTTTCTTTTTTTTTTTTTAACGATTAGCCACTTCACAAGTCAGAGTATTATTATGTAAAGTGTATATTATTGGTAGTATTAACAATTTTGTATTTAGGCTAGTCAAATTTCCCATTAATTACACATTTTAGAAGACCACATTGAACCCATCATGATAACCTAGCTAACCTTTGTGCTCAAAATTTCTAATTATGAGCATCTAACGAAGGTAATTATTGAGTTACTCAGTAATTATTAATTATTATAATAATGTTTATCATTTACTCAGTAGGACTTAAATGCAATTCAGTTCAATGCAGCCTCTGATGGGCGCATTCTTGAGCACTGTGTAACACTGCCGTGTAACACACCTGCACTGTCACACCGCTGCTCTACAATTAACTAAAATAGGATTTAGCATGCAGCACTTAAATCTTTTAAAGGCTTTTGCTGCTATAAGCTAACCTGAAAAACAGCAACACGCACTCATAATGCGCTGTTACTGACATTAGTTGCGTGTAAGCCGTATCGCATTGTAACAACCGAACAGTTAAAGTTAATGTGTGGTCTTGGAGTTATCCTACGGTTTTTGTGGCCATGTCGCTGATCTGAGCAAGCGGTTGCCGTCGATACGACATATAGTTTGTTTGTCTTGGTGTGATTACAACAGAAAGTCAACAGTAAATAGTAGTTTTGTTGCTGATGTTGTTTTGGTGTGGTTACGGCCGAGAGTAATCAGTTTTGCTCAATAAACTGATTACTAATGCAAACCTCCTCCT
Organism: Entelurus aequoreus; assembly: GCF_033978785.1. Classification (NCBI taxonomy): domain Eukaryota; kingdom Metazoa; phylum Chordata; class Actinopteri; order Syngnathiformes; family Syngnathidae; genus Entelurus; species Entelurus aequoreus. Next base: position 22,917,942 of record NC_084751.1, on the reverse strand, counting down.
TCTCCTTTAAACGTCTTGGCTGACGTCGTCATTGTTTTATCTTTTGTGACCACTTGTTGACTTGTTGTTTTATTTCGGATTATATATATATATTAGTTCAGTATATGCATACACTGCAAAAAGTCAGTGTTCAAAAACAAGAAAAAAAAAAAAAAATTAGGGGTATTTTATTTGAACTAAGCAACATTATCTGCCAATAGAACAAGAAAATTCGGCTTGTCAAGACTTTCCAAAACAAGTAAATTTAGCTAACCTCAATAAACCCAAAAATACCTTAAAATAAGTATATTCTCACTAATCACAAGTGCACTTTTCTTGGTAGAAATAAAAAAGAGCCCTTTTTGCTCAATATGCGACCCCGAACGGGACAAGCGGTAGCAAATGGATGGATGGATGTTAAATTAAGTAAATGCTAGTGCCATTATCTTGACATAATGATATGCATACATCACGATTTTTTTTTCATGCTTGAAGTAAGAAATTATTTCTTTAAAAAAGTAGTTTTATACTTGTGAGTGTGAATGACACAGCTTTGCATCAGTTGATATTCTAGTTTCAAGCATGTTTTACTCAATATAGGTCATAAAATCTCAGCAACAAGCTGTAATAGCTTACTGAGATAATTTGGGACCAAAACCCTTAAAACAAGTAAAACACTAACATAAAATCTGCTTAGTGAGAAGAATTATCTTATCAGACAGAAAATTAGCAAATATCAACCTTATTTGAGATATTTAATCTTACTTATATTTCAGTTTTTGCGGTGTAGTCATACTGTCACACAGGCTACCAGAGTCTATGTGTGTGCCCTAGCGGGATGTGGGCCCTTAGAGTTGTCATCGCCTTTCCCCCTTTACGAGGGCCCTGGTTCTGATATTCAGTATATTCTACATATACATGAAGGCAAAGACGCTAAATCGATTTCGGTCTTTGTTTTGCTCATTTTTGTCAGTGACGTAATCCTCTGCGCACAAGCTTAGCTTTGCGTCTGCTATCAAGTTTGCACATGTTTTGATACATGCAAACCTTTAATGGATCAGGCCTTTAGTGTCTTCTTCTGAGTATGTATGTAATTACTCCTCCAATAGTAATGTAGCACACAGCATAGATCAGGGGTCCCCAAACTTTTTGACTCGGCGGCCGCATTGGGTTAAAACAATTTGGCCGGGGGCCGGACTATATATATATATATATATATATATATATATATATATATATATATATATATATATATATATATATATATATATATATATATATATATATATATATATATAAAAAAATATATATATATTCCTTGCGCACTAATTGACTGAAAGAGCGCGCACTTGCCGCACGCTCGCCCGACACTGCAATACAGACGACCTCAATGATGTCATGGTATCGATGGGAAAATGCATTTTTAGACAATATGATTTGCCTGAGCGGATAGGAGACACCAAGAGTAACAAGCGGTAGAAAATGGATTAGAAAGGACAGATTTTTAAAAAAATAAAATAAATAAAAAAATGTTTTACTTTTTTTTTTTTACCTGGGAGGGCCGGATTTTGGACGCTGACAGGCCGTAACCGGCCCACGGGCCGTAGTTTGGGGGCCCCTGGCATAGATTATCAATTGTGATTCACTAAGGCTAAATTGAAAAGAAAAACAATTTGCTAAAGCTGAATAACTCAAATGTCCCATTATTTTTCTTAGTTATGTCACACCTTTTTTCCCTTGTTGCTAGGCACCAATTACTATTAGTTGTCATTTGAAATTAGTTTATTCATACATATACATTTTTAAATTTAATCATATAGGTGTTGTACTAAATATAAAGTTTGTATTTGTAGTGCTTCGACCACGGTGCCATTTGCTAGTTCTGGGCTTAGTCAGCAATTTCATTTAACATTTGAAAATGGTCGAGCAATAGATAATAAACTGTATTAGCCTATTTAGTGACTATTTTATATCAGACTGTCAAAGTGACAGAAGAGTGTATGAATGGATGTAATCTTGTCTAACCCTGCTTCGAAGTCCAGGGAGAGTTGGGAGAGTGCTTTAAGAGAGGCAAGGTCAGGGTGACAGTTGTCGGGCCCTCATCCATACCATTTGGACGGAAAGTGATACGGCAAACAGCTGAGACTGCTTGGGTCTCTCAGGGTTAATTTGGAGCGTCTTAACATTCACTTTGCTCTAGCCGGATTTGTAATGAACGTGGAACTGGAGGGTGAGTGGAAATCTCAGCATCTGTGCCTGTTTACCGCATGCACACCCACCCCCCCGCCCCCACTGCTATCTCACCCTCACATATGCAAGCCAAATTACAGTCGTCACATCAGAAGGCCGCAAAATAGATTCCTGAGGTCGTTCTCCAACCACAAAGTTGTGCCTGGCCTGTAACTCTTCTCATCATATTGGCCAGGGCAATGCCCTTCTACTATGCTTGCACACACGCTTCTGAGAGCCTCCTTCACCCCAGTCAGCCTGCATGCGAGGTGGGCTCTAAAATAAACAGCAGCGAAACAAGATAAGGACACAAGATATTCTCCCAATGGAATTCACGCACGGCGACATCACATGTGTGCAGATATAATGTGATATGACTGGGCTGTGTGCTTATGGGGAGGACACCCCACACTATGTTTATCTTGGTCATGTGTCTTTATTATCACAGCTTTGATCTGTCCAATATTATTTGTTACGATCTAATAGCAGCAGAATGCTTATCATTTCAGCCTGCCACCTTAGAAAACATTTAAAGGCCTACTGAAACCCACTACTACCGACCACGCAGTCTGATAGTTTATATATCAATGATGAAATCTTAACATTGCAACACATGCCAATACGGCCGGGTTAATTTATAAAGTGCAATTTTTAATTTCCTGCTAAACTTCCGGTTGAAAACGTCTTTGGATGATGACGTATGCGCGTGACGTAGCCAGTGAAACAGAAGTATCGGTACCCCATTGAATACAATACAAAATAGCTCTGTTTTCATCTCATAATTCCATAGTATTCTGGACATCTGTGTTGGTGAATCTTTTGCAATTTGTTTAATGAACAATGAAGACTGCAAAGTAGAAAGTTGTAGGTGGGATCGGTGTATTAGCGGCGGACTACAGCAACACAACCAGGAAGACTTTGACTCGGATAGCAGACGCGCTAGCCGACGCTAGCCACCGACCGCACGGATGATCGTGGTGAAGTCCTTCGTCCTTCCGTCGATCGCTGGAACGCAGGTGAGCACGGGTGTTGATAAGCAGATGAGGGCTGGCTGGCGTAGGTGGAGCGCTAATGTTTTTATCATAGCTCTGTGAGGTCCCGTTATACGAAGTTAGCTTCAATGGCGTCGTTAGCAACAGCATTTTTAAGCTTCGCTAAGCTGGAAAGCATTAACCGTGTAATTACATGTCCCTGGTTTAATAGTATTGTTGATCTTCTGTCTATCCTTCCAGTCAGGGATTTATTTATTTAGTTTCTATATGCAGTTAAGCACGATGCTATCACGTTAGCTCCGTAGCTAAAGTGTTTCGTCGATGTATTGTCGTGGAGATAAAAGTCACTGTGAATGTCCATTTCGCGTTCTCGACTCTCATTTTCAAGAGGATATAGTATCCGAGGGGGTTTAAAATATAAATCCGTGAGCCACAATAGAAAAAGGAGAGTGTGGAATCCAATGAGCCAGCTTGTACCTAAGTTACGGTCAGAGCGAAAAAAGATATGTCTTGCACTGCATTCTAGTCCTTAACTCTAACGTTCCTCATCCACAAATCTTTCATCCTCGCTCAAATTAATGGGGTAATCGTCGCTTTCTTGGTCCGAATCGCTCTAGCTCCATTGAAAACAATAGGAAAATATTAGGAGGCTATCAACTGACTACGTCACGCTACTTCCGGTAGGGGCAAGGCTTTTTTTTATCAGATACCAAAAGTTGCGATCTTTATCGTCGTTGTTCTCTACTAAATCCTTTCAGGAAAAATATGGCAATATCGCGAAATGATCAAGTATGACACATAGAATGGATCTGCTATCCCCGTTAAAATAAAAAAAAATCATTTCAGTAGGCCTTTAAACACGTCATGGTACCACCTTATAAGATGTAATACAAATGTCTGTTGTTACAATCACTATACACTAAATTAGTCTGATTTTCTCTAATATTTCGGTTTTTTATATTTTCACACCTAACATGTGAAGTCCAAGTGTCCATGCACTCTGTCAAATGTGACTATTGGTCATACGCCATGCGCCTCCCGTACACTGGAGGGCGCTCATTTCCTTTTCCATCCATCCATCCATTTTCTACCGCTTGTCCCTTTTGGGGTCGCGGGGGGTCGCTGGAGCCTTTTAGCGTGGATAATTGTATTGCTTTTCAGGTTGACCTATGACATCACACTAGCAGGGGCGGATTAAGAAATTTTGGCCCCCTGGGCCTGACATGGTCTTGGCCCCTCAACCCCCCGCGCGTGTGGGCGCACACACACGCACGCACTATGCAAGAAATACTGTATACTGTGAACAGACATGCACACTGTACTGTACAGAAGAGTGCACATACTGCACACACACTATTAGGTATACCACACAGACACTGACAAGCACAGGTTTCACACAGACACAGGGGGAGGGGATAAATGGCCTAAAAATAAACATTTTTGAAAATGATTACGCCCACTTCAGTGATGGTGCATTGGGTCATTTGAGAGATATTATGTATTGGAAGTTGGTAGCTATCATGAAATAAACCCCCCAACCCACCCAAAAAACTAAATCGGACATGATTTTTGCCCCCTTTTCCTCCCTTCTATTATTAAAAATAAAATAATATCTTAGGAAAACACATTGGCATAACGGCAGCTGTGCAGCAAATTGAGGCTCAAAGTCTGTATCTATTTGTGGTTAAGCTTGAGGAGAAGGAGAAAGGTAAAATGATAACATGCATCGGAGAGCACCACAAAGAAAGGTGTAGGCCAGTTCATGGTACAAGGGCTGCATGCAGGTCAAGATAGCCCATTTCCAAGAATGCTATAGTGGCTGGACAGGCACTGGACATGTCCTGAACTCAGTGTCAGACGTGGCTGCCGAATACTTGGATGAAGTGAAGCAGCTGACAGATCTCATGCTGCCCCATCTGAAGACTGTCCTGGCCAGGCAGAGGATGGATGAGGAGACCTTCCCAATGGACCCTGTCAGTGAACAGGCTAGTAACATTGATGGCACCCCTGTGCACAACATTGGGATGGAGAGACAATGTGGCAAGGTGGACTACAAACTGAAGAAGTTGGGCACACTGAACGCAGTCAATAGGTCAATAATTTTACAGAAGAGCCAGGAGCTTCAGAGGTTTCAAGGCAGCAGCACAAGCAAAAAGGGAGGTTGAACTCAACTGGAGTAAATTCATGAAGGCAAAATTCGAGAGTAGGGCAGATGAGAAACAAGAGATGGCTCAAAGAAAGGAGACTAGACATGCTGGACACACTGAAATCTTTTGATGGCCCCTTCACGATAGTGGGGAAGTTGAAAAGTTCCTTGTGGATGAAAGTCTGCACAAGAATGCAAAGCTGCAGAGAATGAAGCTTGAGGTTCAGTTTGCCAGAGAAAGCACCAAGCTTCTGCCTAAAGTCAATCCTATCTTCACAATCCAGGTGACACTTCCCAGAAATGGCAAAAGTGCAATTCTTCAAGTCATAATGGATACTTAGAATTTTATGGTGGTGGTAAGTATTCATGAAAACAGGTAGCCTAACATTAGTGAATGGGTGAATTCTGGAAATAACCTAAAAATCTTACACAGTGCACCTTTAAGCAAGGGGTTTCTTTCGTGCTTTCAATTTTGCAAAATCATCCACCACATCATTGAAGTCCAACTCTCTTGTCAGCTCACTCTCAATTGCCATTAGAGATAACGCATTTAATCTTTTCTGAGTCATTCTTGTGCGCAGCTCATTTTTTACTCTTGACAAAAGAGAGAATGAGCGTTCTCCCTCACAGTTACTGACCGGTAGAGTGAGAAAAATCTGTAGCGCAATGTATGTATTAGGAAACGTAGGCTGTAGTCCAAAATGTATTATTGTTTTGAGCAGTCCTGAAGGGGTCCGCTCCTCATCAGTGTTGTTGAGCTGTATAAAAGATTTGAACTGTATAAGCTCCTGTCCAAGACTTTCATTGAGGTCAGATGGGTATGATTCAGTGAGAATCTTGGCCTTGTGAAGGACTGAAGCATTGGACTCTGTATCCAAAGAGAAAAGGACACTGAACAAATTGTTCAGATGTTTGTAGGCCTCCAGACGGTGATTAAGGCTTGAACTCAGTTGATCAATAGAGGCAATAAATGTCTCTATTTGAAACAGTTGCCTTCCCTCAAGCACAACATCTGGGGATGCTGATTCATCAGCAAACTTTTTACGTTTCCTCGTCCGTTCAGCCCTGTAAGATGGGGTGCCACCCAACATGTTTAAGGCTTTCTGCTCAAAATGATCAAATAGATCTCTTTGGGAGAGAACAAAGGTGCGCAGAGATTCCAGCAATCTAACTGCTGTACCAAGGTCCATGTCTGCTTTTTGAAGTTGCAGACTTGTGGCCTGAAATCTGGACAGAACAGTGTCCCAAAAGCCTGCCATGAAGGCCATCTCAAGTGAATCCAGCTTCCGCACTAGACTGTCAGCTTCAGTTCGTGTGTCTCGTTTCTCTGTGTCATCAGTGGAAATAACCTGTAGTGCTGCTTTTATTTTACTGTAGTTCTGCCACAGTGCTTTGGTAGATTCTGCACGGCAACTCCAACGCGTGTTGGATAAAGCTTTAAGTGTGAGATCTATGTTGGAATTGCCAAATACCCTGTCCCATCGGTGTGTGGATGCAGTTGTGAAGTTGTAAATAGACTGAATCAAGTCAAAATACTTAGAGACTTCATTTCCACATCTGTCAATGCTGTTGACTCCCACCAAATTCAAAGAGTGAGCTGCACATGGAATATAGTGTATTAATGGGTTGCTTTTCTTTAAGTGAGCCTGCAACCCATTATACCTCCCTGACATGTTGCTGGCATTATCATAAGCCTGCCCCCTGCAATTTGACAGCTCTAACCCTAGATTTTCCAACACAGACATGACACAGTTAGCCAAACTTTCACCTGTATGGCTAGTAATGGGCTCAAAACCCACAAAGCGTTCAACAACACTGCCCTCTTTGCTAACAAAACGGAATATGAATGTCAATTGGTCCACATGAGATAAATCTGGGGTTGAATCCACAATGATAGAGTAGTATTTGCTTGCTTGCAGTTCATCTGCTATAGCCTGTTTGGTTTTTGCACCCATCAATTCAATGAATTCCTCACAAATGGTGGAGGACAGATATGAGGTATTACCTCGACCCATCTGCCCAAACTTTCTGATGTGATCCTTTAGAAAGGGATCAAATTCAGCCAGGACCTCCAGAATACCAAGGTAGTTCCCATTGAGAGGAGACCCTAACGATTCATTTTTACCCCTAAATGCAAGGCCCCTTTCTGCAAGGAATTTAATGACTGCAACAACTCTTTGTAACACCTGCCTCCAATAGCTGCTCTCTGCCTGAAACTGTTTGAACAGGTCTGCATCAACTGTGGCACCTTTGGCGCGGTTCAAGACTGCTTGCATGCAGGTTATGTGCTCAGCACTTCGCTCATGTTCACCAAATCTTTCTGAGTGTTTCCAATCACAATAGCCTGTCACAAAAGAATGCGTTTTTGGGGAAAACAGTTTGCATGCAAAGCAGTAAACATTACCAGTAGAGGGAGAGTACATCAGCCACTCTCTTTGTACTCGTTGTCCATTGGGCAAGTGTGAAGTAAAATGTTCATTGTTTAGGCATCGGGTTTTGCCTCCTAGCCCACTGTTCCTCACAGAAGCTGGATAATGGCTGTGACGGTTGTGAAATGATTTTGCACCTCTTTGAATAAGAACTTCCTTCATTGACTCAGTGAGGGTCTCAGCACATTTAGCGGGATCACTAGGTAGAGTTGTCACTGTAGATGGTGTTGAAGAAAGATTCAGCTCATTTTCTATGCTGTCCAGAGGTGCAGTGACCTCACATTCATCCGAGCAACTGGCTACTGCTGAATTGGTTGAATCATAAGCATCAGAAGCATTTGGTTCAGTGTCTACACTTGTAGTGGTCTCAGGATCTTGGGAGCTACATGCTAGCTCAGGTGCATTGCTAACCTTAGCTGAATTTGCAGTAGCATTTATAGAATTGCTTTCAGCAGATGTCTTTGTACTGAAGAAGCTGGAGATATTTGGAACACTCTCAAGTAAAACTGATTCCTTTTTTTTCTTTTCTTGCTGAATTTTTTTTCTAGCTCCTCCACTTAAACGTTTATGATCCATATTTCCCTTCTTTCTTTGCACATTGGCTCTTTGCCTATCACAACAGATAAACCAACTATGTGTGTGTGTGTGTGTGTGTGTGTGTGTGTGTGAGTTTGTTTGTGTGTTTATGATCGGTGCTGCTTCCTTCAAGTGTGTGAGGTGATTTAGAAAACTAGCAACCCAGCATCAACACTCCAAAGCAGAGAATAACAGCTTACTAGCATAGACAATTGAGAGCAGAGAATCAACTGATTCGTCTGATAGACAGCAGGAGAGCAGAGTGGTCAGTGATGATCGAATCAAGAAAATGTCTAAATGGCAAGGGAACAGACTGATTTGTACTGAGGAGAAAGAGAGAGAGAGCCAATTACAGTGAAATATATTCCAAAAGAGCCAAGTGACTAGCTGAAGGCAGGGACAAATGCCTTGGAGTGACCAACAAGAGTGCAAAGTACCAAATGGCAAAATGTGGAAAGACCAACAGGCAGATCTGCTTTTACCTCTTATCTTCACAACCAAAAAGTTGCTAAATGATGTTTTCAGTCGCTAGCCAGGTATGGCCAAAAGACGCGAAATCTAGCGGCAAAGTCGGTCAATCACACTGACAGTGAAACAAATATTTTGAAAAGATAATAATTGTACACCTTTGTGCACTTTAGTCTTCTATCTAAATATTTTCACAAAGGACACCAAGGCAGCTTGCTAGCTATGATGGGAGCAACAATGTCTGATAGACAGCAGGAGAGCAGAGTGGTCAGTGATGATCCAATCAAGAAAATGTCTAAATGGCAAGGGAACAGACTGATTTGTACTGAGGAGAAAGAGAGAGCCAAGTACAGTTAAATATATTCCAGGGGAAGTGACTAACTGAAGGCAAAGACAACAGCCAGATACCTTAGCAGAGACCAACAAGAATTCAAAGTACCTAATAGCAAGATGGCGAGACCAACACAATAAATTGTATTAGGATTTAATTTATTAACGTTAATCTTAACAGCCAAAAAGTTGCTGAATAATGTTTGTAGTCGCTAGCCAGGTATGCCCAAAACAAGAGTCGCTAAACCTAGCAGCAAAGTTGCTTAATTGCAACACACTCTAGGATTCAGGGGAATTAAGGATAATAAAGATATTAATTGTACAACTTTTTGTACTTTTTTTCTAGTTTTTTGAGTCGCCAGCCATGTATGGCCAAAAGTCGCTAATTGAATGCCAACGTTGCTTAATCGCCAACACACTGGGACTCACTGAAGGACTGACTGAATAAAAAAGATAATTAAGATAATTGTGTACTTTTCTCTTCTGATATTTTCTCTAAGGACCCCAAGCTATCTGCAAGCAGCAATAATGTCTGACAGACAGGAGAGCAGAGTGGTCAGTGATGAATGGCAAGGGAACAGGCTGATTTGTACTGAGGAGAAAGAGAGAGAGAGAGCCAATTACAGTGAAATATATTCCAAAAGAGCCAAGTGACTAGCTGAAGGCAGGGACAAATGCCTTGGAGTGACCAAGAAGAGTGCAAAGTACCAAATGGCAAAATGTGGGAAGACCAACAGGAAGATCTGCTTTTACCACTTATCTTCACAACCAAAAAGTCGCTAAATGATGTTTTTAGTCGCTAGCCAGGTATGGCCAAAAGACGCGAAATCTAGCGGCAAAGTCGGTCAATCACACAGTGAAACAAATAATTTTAAAAAGATAGTAATCGTACAATGTCTTGTACTTTTGTCTTCTTTCTTAATATTTCTCAAAGGACACCAAAATGTCGCTATCTGCAGGCAGCTTGCTAGCTATGATGGCAGCAACAATGTACCTTAGAGTGACTGACCAACAAGAGCTCAAAGTACCTAATGGCAAAATGTGGAGAGACAGACACAATAAATTGCATTAAGATGAAGAGAACTGTTGCTATTATTAATCTTAACATCAACCAGAAAGTCGCTAAATGTCACCAGCCAGGTATGGCCAAAAGTCGCTTAATTGGCCACACACAGTAACAGAGAAACTAACAAAAAAAAGATCATAAAGATAATAGTTGTACAACTGTGTGTACTTTTGTCTTCTTTCTAAATATTTTCCCAAAGGACACCAAAATGTTGCTATCTGCAGGCGGGAGCGTGCCTATGTTCCCCGGGTCCTATGTTCCCCGGGTCCTATGTTCCCCGGTTGTTCCTGGGTCTTTGTATGCGACCGGGGAACTTAGGACCCTTTTTCTAAAAAAGGGTCCTATGTTCCCTGCATTGTATCTGGCGAAATTGCGAAATTGTGCCCTGACCAAAACCATCCCTAGACCTAACCTGTCACAGGGCGTTGTGGAGCACTTTTTTTTGGCGAAATTGTGCCCTGACCAAAACTATCCCTAAACCTAACCTGTCACAGGGCGTTGTGGAGCACTTTTTTGGCGAAATTGTGCCCTGACCAAAACCATCCCTAAACCTAACCTGTCACAGGGCGTTGTGGAGCACTTTTTTTTGGCGAAATTGTGCCCTGACCAAAACTATCCCTAAACCTAACCTGTCACAGGGCGTTGTGGAGCACTTTTTTGGCGAAATTGTGCCCTGACCAAAACCATCCCTAAACCTAACCTGTCACAGGGCGTGCGGCAGCAGATAGAGCAACTCAAACGCGAACTTCCTTCCTTCGACAACTTAAACGCGTCTCTGTCATGCGTGTCTGCGTGCGTCTTACTTAGTCGCGCATTGGAAGCAGCGGGGAACATAGAACCCTTTTCTGGAAAAAGTGTTGTACGTTCCCCGCAGCGGGGAACATAGAACCCTTTTTTTTAAAAAGGGTCCTTAGTTCCCCGGTAGAGGGGAACATAGGACCCGGGTAACATAGGGACGGGGAACATAGGGATGACCCGCTGCAGGCAGCTTGCTAGCTATGATGGCAGCAACGATGTCTGCCAGACAGGAGAGAGTGGTCAGTGACGATCGAATCGAGAAAATGACAAAATGGGTCAAAGACCAAAAAGTTATTAACTGACAGCAGTGACAAATGTCAGACTGTAAACTTTCTCGAAAGAAAAGGACAAAATGGGAAGATGCTGATAATAACAGCAAAATGGAAAATATAAGAATTTCCAAGTAATGCTCAACTCAAGTGTGTGTGTGTGTGTGTGTGCGCGCGTTAAACTTCTTGTTGAATGATTTCAAATTATCTCTGAGTCTGAACTGAGGGAAAGGAAACCAAATTTTGAGCAGTCTCTCACGAGTTCAAAATACCAAATGAGGAGATTCTAAAAGAACAGACCGGTTTATGAAAGACTTGATGGGGGAGGGGCACAGCTAAGAATACTTGAGTGAGATTCTGTGATCCAAATTCGAGATAGAGCTTTTTGATAATGATAATTTGTCAGAGTAAGGTTGTGTAATCAAAATTTGAGAATGAGCTTTGTCAATCAATCAAGAATATTTGCATTAAGTTCTGTGATCAAAATTCAGAAACAACCTTTAATAATTGATAAAGAATATGTGAGTGAGGTTGTGTGATCCATCCAATTTGAGAATTAGCTTTGATAATAATGATTGAGAGCCTCTGGCCCTCTGTGGATCATGGCCGCGGGGCCAATTTTGCCTGGCCCCTTGGGGCCTCTGTGGGTCGTGGCCGCGGGGCCAAGTTGGCCTGGCCCCTTGGGGCCTCTGACCCTCTATGGATCGGGGCCAAGTTGGCCTGACCCCTCGGGGCCTCTGGCCCTCTATGGATCATGGCCGCGGGGCCAAGTTGGCCTGACCCCTTAGGACCTCAGGCCCTCTGTGGGTCGCGGCCGCGGGGCCAAGTTGACCTGGCCCCTTGGGGCCTCTTACCCTCTATGGATCGTGGCCGCGGGGCCAAGTTGACCTGGCCCCTTGGGGCCTCTGGCCTTCTGTGGCTCGCGGCCGCGGGGCCAAGTTGGCCTGGCCCTTTGGGGCCTCTGGCCTTCTGTGGGTCGTGGCCGCGGGGCCAAGTTGGCCTGGCCCCTTGGGGCCTCTGACCGTCTATGGATCGTGGCCGCGGGGCCAAGTTGACCTGGCCCCCTGGGGCCTCTGACCCTCTATGGATCGTGGCCGCGGGGCCAAGTTGGCCTGGCCCCTTGGGGCCTCTGACCGTCTATGGATCATGGCCGCGGGGCCATGTTGGCCTGGCCCCTTGGGGCCTCTGGCCCTCTGTGGGTCGCGGCCGCGGGGCCAAGTTGACCTGGCCCCTTGGGGCCTCTTACCCTCTATGGATCATGGCCGCGGGGCCAAGTTGGCCTGGCCCCTTGGGGCTTAAGATTATTATTTTTGCAAAAGTAGTTTTGCTTGGGTCGCGGCCGCGGGGCCAAGTTGGCCTGGCCCCTTGGGGCCTCTGGCCCCCTGGGCCTGGGCCCGGTAGGCCCGGTCATTAATCCACCTATGCACACTAGGTATCGGCAACACCGTATAACAGCCTAGCTCTGTCATGTTGACAAAGTTTTTACGAATATTGTGTCTCTAATAAGTATGCTGATGTTAAATGGTAGACATCATCGAGAAATTATCTTATATTGCGCTACGAACATGATGCTACTACCAAGAATGTATCGGAGCGGATGCAGGTCCGAAGCAAAGAAAAAACGGTGGCAGATAGTTTTCGGACAGAGAATAATGGAAACAAAAGTTTCGAATGTGTCCGAGTTCATTCATAAGGCTCTGTTGATTGATGGAAGGAGTTTTAAATCCGAAGGAGAAGAGTCTTCGTGCCACGGCTGATACTGTTCCAGATGAAGGTTGCTATTGTTCTGGACTATCTTGCCAGTTGTGTGGAATACAGAGTTATTGCTAATCAGTTTGGAGTGCACAAATGCAACGTGATGAGGTTTATGTACGCTTTATTATTCGCCTTAAATATACATGCTTCGTTTTCTTTCATCTCATTCGTATTTAGTTCAGGAGTCCAAATGAAGCGGGCATTTTACATTTCATTAGCTACCTTCTTAAATAAATCTGTTTCTGTTTCCTCCAATTGTTGCACTTTAAAATGTTATTTTAAGTTGTGAAGCAAATAAATAGTCTCCTCTTCATTACAATTTTTGCTTATGTTTTTATTGAATGATATCTGCCGTTAAGACTGCCGCATGCGCAACACGAAAAGTCGCATAATCCAGGTGTGTTTGTCCGACTTTGAAAAAACCGAACAGGATCAGATTATTGTGTTTCCATATGTTCAAGGATGCTTATTTAGAGCCAAACTATTGATTGTGATAATAGTAAACTACAACCACAATATTAGCGTCATGATTTGCAGTTCTCATCTAAAGAGAAATATCACCCTTCACCATGGCAATAGCCAATTTCACACAGCCTATTTAAGATCGGGATTTTTTTTCCCCAGCTCATTTACCAGGGTGTGAAGTTTGACACCCATGACTCACTTCTACCACTCTGTTGTTTTAAAAGAAACAATTGTTGTATACAACTAGGGCTGCAACAACTAATCGATTAAAGCGATTAAAATCGATTGTAAAAATAGTTGGCGATTAATTTAGTCATCGATTTGTTGGATCTATGCTATGCTATGCTTTTTTTTTTTTTTTTTTTAAATAAACCTTTATTTATAAATTGCAACATTTACAAACAGCTGAGAAACAATAATCAAAATAGGTATGGTGCCAGTATGGTGTTTTTTTTCAATACAATACTGGAAAGGATAGAAATGTAGTTTGTCTCTTTTATCCGATTATTAATCGATTAATCGAAGTAATAATCGACAGAGTGATCGATTATCAAATTAGTTGTTAGTTGCAGCCCTATATACAACGCACCTAGTGATGGGCCATAACAAACTACATGTCGCTAAGCTATGTAGCTTAACTACGCTTTCCAGTAGCTTGGCTGTAGTTTAGTTACTTTGTTAACGAGTAGGTTTTTCTGTAGTTTAGCTACTTTTAGACTCATGTAGCCAGGTAGCTTACATCAAAGCTACTAGCTGCAAAGATAAATTGGACTGCAAATCCAGGCCAAAAAAATACAAACGTGTATGAAGAAAATACAATGAGAACATCCATACATACGGAGAAATCCATGATGATTGGTTGATGTTGATGAGTCACACTTGGCTAAGGTTAGATAAGGCGGGTCATCAATACTAGTAAGCAAAATCATAACAGACACGCACTCATGTCACATGACAACGAGGGAGTCGGAGACAGAGGGACGCTTCAAGCTGACGACTCAAAGAAAAAGGAACATACTTGAAAATGGCAGAGGAATTCTCTGCCGCAGATTAGATTTTTCCTTTCGTGATGAAGATGACGTGTAGGAAACCAACAATAATGCGGGTCCTTGGTCTTATTTAAACAAATGTATGAGTTTAAAGAAAACAATGCCCAAAACCTTAGTTTTTAGTTGTTCACTCTGTAAACCAAAATCATAACTGTTCTCTAAATCTAAGATTTCCAACACAAATTTAGGAACACACATTAAGGTGAGTTGAGTTCATGAAAAGTTTTACTGCCAATAACCATTACCAACGGTCCCCAAACCACACACAGGTCATTGTTTTTTTGTCATGACATACATAGATGCTGTTTTTTTTACTGTAGATGAAGTAAACAAATAACATTATAAGGGTGGGCCAAAGGAAAGGCAAAATAAATAAATACATACATTGGAGTGCCCCTCGAGGTAGTTGTAAGGTGTCCCCAGCTAAATGATGGATAGATAATAGTAATGGACCTTTATTGGGTTCATCTGTACACTCTCAGTGTCACGGTTTGGTTGCAGCTTGCTGCAAGGTTGGTTCTCCCAGGATGCAAACGGACTATTCCGGACAAGGCGTGCTGGTAAAAACATGATTTCATTCTCAAAACTCAAAAAGGTACAAAAACGGAAAACAAGGCGAAAGCACAACGCGCTGATCGCACTTGGAGTTGAAGTAAATACTTAGCATAGACTATGGACATAGAGAATTTATCAAACTGTTAGAGTTAGAGTTAGAGTTTCAGTTTATTTCGAACATGCAGTGGCATGAAATAAACACGACTTACGTAGTCCAGGCATGAGACAAACAATGACGCCAGGACGACTGACTGGCAAAGGCAGTGTAACCCAGGCTTGAAAACACCATATGCCTGGAGTTGAAATAATTCATTTGAGTTAAAATAATTCATTTAGTAACGATGCATTCATTTCAGTTAAATAACTAAGTGTTAAAACGGGTACAAACTAATCTGCACTTTACGTTATTCATTTATATTTTTAACCTGCTCTACAAGTTGTTAAAATAGAAAATACACAATATACATAAAAATGTTGACACAAACATGGTGTCTTAACAGAAATTGCAGAGGTAAAAATTACCTGTCTCCATGATTGTCACCTCTAGAGGGCAATCAGTGAGCCTGTGAGCCCTTCCGTGTCACTCGTTTTATGACGCAACTTCCTGTAGTGTGGAAGAAGAGAAACTCCCCTTCCGGTTTTGTCGGTCCACGCGTGGCGATGCAAACACACGCGGAGAACCTGTCGATCAATCCTTAGCCATCCACTCGAGCAGTGTGACATCCGAGTGTAATATTCACTGACTGATATCCTGTGTGCAGTCATTTCACTTGATCAGCGGTCAGGTTTTTTGATTGGGTGATTCAAATACCATCTTAATTCCCTGGAGCACCTTGTGTGGAGAGGACGACATCGCCCTTCCAGCCCAGGTGGATGAGAGGCTCCGCAGTCTCTCCAACTCCAACACCCATTCCCCAGATCCATCGATCCGATTCCCAGTGCATACTGGGTGGCGAGCTACCTTAGAATCTGGACACTGTGGTGCAGTGTTGACGTCCCCTCCCCCACGGTCTGTGCGGTAGGACAATACTTATACAGTGCACTGTTAGCTACAGAGAAACGGGCCCCAACGAACTATTTAAACAAACTTTGGGAACTTTGAAAAAAGGGTTTCTATTCTGCTGGCTTTTCTTATTCTTGTTCATTGTTTTTCATATACTGCAGTTGTTGTAAATTTCTATGTGCACTTTTCAATACATGTTTGGCCATTCAACATTCAAGTTCATCGTTGTCTGTGTCATTATTAATATGCAACACTGGCTCTTAAAAACACTAGGATTCTTCTGATACTAGTCCAGTTCGATATTTACACCATTGACTACTACTCACCTGTTTCCTCTATTACTAGTTCGTAACTAGGGTTACAGCAGGCTTAAATAATGTCTCTAGATTGGAAACAGGTGCGCATCCCGAACACCAGAGACAGGTAAAAATCATAAGTCGCCATGGTAACTAAAAAAAACAAGGGTGCACAAAAACAGGAATTCATGGAGTCTAAAACTAACAGAACATAACAAAAACACTCATTTACATTAACATTGATATTATACATGAGGGCCCATAGATAGAAATTCCAGTAAATGTAGCATTGATGTAGCAAGCTACTTTTGCTGTGTATCTTGTAGTGTAGTTTGCTACAATTCTCCGGGGATAGCTTCCCCTTTAGTTTAGCTACATTTAATCCAGAGTAACTTGTAATTTAGCTTACTACATTTTCCAAGTAGTTTACACATCACTGAACGCATCACACAGTGGCATTGATGCCACTAGGTGCTTAATTACTTCCCCTCTTTGCCTTCTCTCATGTTATTATTATTATGGGGTGATGAATATAAAAAAATAGTCTAACCTTTTTTTACATTTAGATTTAGATTTGATATTTACATTTAAAATTAACATTTAGGTTTAGATTTAAAATTTAGCGCTCACATTCAGATTTAAGATTTAGATTTAGGATTTGGATTTAGGATTTAGATTTAGAATTAACATTTAGTGCTGACATTTATATTTAGATTTAAGATTTAGATATATTATTTAGATTTAACCTTGAGATTTAAATTTAAGATTTAGATGTAATATTTAGATTTAGGTTGAACATTTATGTTTAAATTCAAGATTTAGGTTTAGATTTAACATTTAGTGCTCACATTTAGATTTATCATTTACATTTAAGATTTAGGTTTAACATTTAAATTTGGATTTAATATTCATGTTCAGATTTAACTTTTAGCACTCACATTTAGATACAAATTTAGATGTAGATTTATAATTTATATTTCTATTTATAATTTCTATTTGGATTAACATTTTGATTTAGACTCAACATTTAGATAAAACATTTAGACAAAATACTTAGAGTTAACATTTAATTTAAAATTAGCTAAATGTGAGAAAAGTGTGTTAAATGTGGGAAAAGTGAGTTACGTGTGAGAAAAGTTTATCTGCTAGTAAAGTGTGACTGAATTATTACATTCGGCACCCAATATAGTATATCTTAATGTACCTTGTGAAACATGTCTGAAACAAATCAATCATATACATAACATGTTTGTTTGTGAATTGCAACCGCTCTCCACAACCACAATCCCAGTCATTTATCAGTGTACCACCCGGGTTCTGAATACACACTACATTTTGCTGTACTTTCCAATGTGAATACTTTCATGATCGCCAAAGTGTAAATATGGAAGTGTGCAAATTGAGACACAGACCCACATTTTGTTTTGTTAGCTTTCTGACTGATGCGTTTGATTTTACAGTATCTGTAGAAATCAGTGACACACACACGGCTGTCCACTTCAGTAGTGTAGACTTTACTGAACCAACTGCGCATGCCCCGAACATACATACACAACTACGGATGCCCATAAGGGACATCCACTACATCTCCCCTTCTCCAATGTACAACAAGGAATGAACAATCATTGCAATGTATTTATAAATAAGCATCACCATTTATAATGAATCAGCCTAACACCCTATAAAGGCATTATGTATGAGAATTGCATAACAAATTCCTTACCATCCTCTTTTCTCCCTGAGAAAGAAAAAAACAACAACACAAAACAACAACAGTGTTGCCAACTTACAGTCAAACAGTAATTGCCTTTTTTTAATTTTTTTTATTACACAAGATGTGTTTCGTTATGTCCTGTCCTTTCACGAGACATAGTCTTTAAGCCACCCCGGTGGCTTTACCTGCCGTCTTGGAGCATCTCTTGCTTTCGGTGTCTGGGTTACCTGCTCTCTGATTGGTGTACCTGGTGTTGCTTCCCTCTCTGTTCTGTGTTCCTTTTGTGGGGTTGGTGGCTCTTGTGGGGCCAACTGTGGCTGGAGCTGTGGCTCAGGGAGAGCCTGAAGGTGAGCCCTGTTTCTCCTCACCTCCTCTGCTCCAGTGTCGACCACATAGGAGCGTGGCGTGTCGGCCTTCCTGATCACTGTAGCTGTTTGTTTTGAGGGAGATATCCATACTGACTGTCCAGGCCTCAGCTCGTGCTTTTGTGTGGCCCGGTGTCTGCTGTCAAAGTTCTGAGCCTGTGTGCATTTCAGCTGATAGTCCTTTTTCTTGAAGGCCTTTGTTCTAGGCCGCTGTGGTTTGAGGTTGGATGGCGCTTGTGGCAGCGGCGAGCGGAGTCGCCTTCCCATCAGGAGCTCGCTTGGTGACAGTCCATGGTGCAATGGTGTGACTCTATATGCTAACATTGCCCTGTATGGGTCCTCCTCATTCTTAAGTAACAACAATTTTACCGTCTTGACAGCCCTCTGCGCCTCTCCGTTACTCTGGCTGAAGTAAGGGCTACTAGTCACGTGCGAAAAGTCATAATCTCTGGCGAAGGCTGTGAACTCTGCTGATGAGAACTGTGGACCATTGTCACTCCGTAGCACCTCTGGGACTCCGTGCCTGCAGAACATGGCTTTAAGTGTATTAATAATCCCCTTAGATGTGGTAATTGGGGTTTTCTCAATGTCAATGTATCTTGAATAATAGTCCACTGCTAACAGGTATGAGCTGCCTTTCAGGTAAAACATATCCACCCCCACCTTTTGCCAGGGGCGCTGGGGCAGTGCTGATGGGATCATGGGCTCAGGATGCTGTGATTGGCTTTTAATACATGTTACACACTGTGCCACCATTTTAGTGATTTGACTCGTTATGCCCACCCACCACACTGACTGCTCTGCTCTTGCTTTGCATTTAGATATACCCATATGACCTTCATGCAGACGGGCCAGCATTTCTGCCTGCATAGTCTCAGGAATCACAATCCTCTGACCTTTCATTAAAAGTCCTCCTGCACAGTATAATTCGCCCTGGTACGTCCAGTAGGGCTTTAGCTGCTCTGGCAGCTCTTCCTGTCAGGGCCACCCCCTTTTGCATAGCTCTCTAAGCCGTCTGCATATGGAGTCCTGCTCTTGTGCATCTCTAATCTGTTGTAGTTTTGCCTTAGATGCAGGTAGGCACTGTTGCACTGATTCCACAAACACCTTCACCTCCCCTTCTAGCTCCCTTTCATCTTCTGTGAGTGTGCGCACGATGGGTGTGCGTGATAACGCATCTGCCGTTATCAATGCTTTCCCTGGGACATGTACTATTTGATATGAGTACCTGAGGAGCCTGAGGCGAAAGCGCTGGATTCTCGGAGGTAGGTCATCCAGTGCCTTTGTTCCTAACAGAGCTAACAGTGGCTTGTGGTCTGTTTCTAGGGTGAACTGCAGGCCTATTAGGTATGAGCTGAGCCTTTCGCATGCCCATGTAACTGCAAGCGCCTCCTTTTCTACCTGTGCATATCTCTCTTCAGCATCAGAGAGACTGCGTGATATGTATGCTATTGGTCGCCACTCTTTGTTCTCTTGCATCTGAGTGAGAACTGCCCCGAGCCCAAAAGAAGAAGCGTCTGCGGACACTCTTGTTTTGGCACCTGGCCTGTACTGTGCCAGCACCCTGTCTGAGGCCAGCTCCCTTTTCACTTTTTCAAATGAGGCCTGTTGCACTTCTCCCCATACCCACTCACTCTCTTTTGCTAACAAGTCTCGTAACGGTTTGGTTATGTCTGTGAAAAAAGGCAAAAATTTACCCACGTATGTTGCCATGCCTAGAAACCTTCTCACATCTGCTACATTTTGTGGAGTAGACATGTCTGTGATTGCTCTGACTTTTTCAGGGTCCGGTGCTATGCCCTCGCCACTGATTTTGTGTCCCACAAACACTAACTCTGGCTGTGCGAATGCACATTTTTCATTTAGGGTGAGCCCAGCATCCTGAAGTCTGGAGAGCACCGCTGTCAGCCTCTCATCATGCTGTTCCCGGTCCACCCCACACACCAATATGTCGTCAGCATGACAAACAACCCCTGTCAGTCCTTCTAAGAGCTGCGACATGCGGCGTTGAAAGTGTTCTGGCCCTGAGCTAATTCCAAATGGTAGGACATTGAAACAAAAGCGGCCACAGGGGGTTACAAATGTTGTAAGTTCTCTGCTTTCTTCTGCCAAGGGAATCTGCCAA
The DNA here is from genome assembly GCF_033978785.1 of Entelurus aequoreus. NCBI lineage: Eukaryota > Metazoa > Chordata > Actinopteri > Syngnathiformes > Syngnathidae > Entelurus > Entelurus aequoreus. Next base: position 22,897,333 of record NC_084751.1, on the reverse strand, counting down.
AAACCAGACCGGGCATCCAGCTTGGTGAATACCTTTGCTCCGTCTAACTGTGCCAGTGACTGCTCTACTGATGGCAATATGTGCCTCTCCCTACATACTGCCTCATTAAGTCTGGTCAGATCCACACAGATTCTGATTTTCCCATTAGGTTTAACTACGGGCACCATGCCTGCACACCATGCTGTTGGCCTTTCTACCCTCGAAATGACCCCCATCTTTTCCATCCTCTCTAACTCCTCCTTTACTTTCTCTGTCAGAGGAATCGGCACCCTGCGTGGTGTCGTGAGTGCATAGGGCCTCGCATACTCCTTCAATCGAATGCTGTAGTCCCCATCGAGCCTACCTAGACCAGCAAACACTGTGGGAAACCTGTTTTTAAATGTTTCCCCTGGATCCTCTACTTCATCTACTCGCTCCACCAGCCGCAGGGCCTCTACAGCTGGAAGGCCTAGTAGGGGTCTGACCAATAAGTCCACCACGAACACGGGCTGGGTGACTGTACCATTTTTACTCTTAAGCTGACATTTTACCTGCCCCGCAACTTGTAGTACAATGTTATTGGGGACATATAGTCTCTTGGTTGTTTGCATCAAGGGGCCATCTCTGCTGTATTTATACAGATTGGTGGGGATCACGGTGACCGCTGCACCTGTGTCAATTTTGAAGGAGATTACCTCTCCATTAAGTTCAATGTCTGTGTGCCAGCCTGAGTTTTGCCCTCTTAGCTCACCCATAAAAAGGGAATCCTGTTGCAGTTCGTCCTGTACTTCATGCACAGGCTGCATGGAACGACACACAGCGGCAAAATGTCCTCGTTTGCGGCACTTCCTGCATTCCGCATTGTTAGCTGGGCACTCCTTCCAGTTATGGGGGCCCCTTCCACATTTCTGACATCTCTCTGAACTACTTACAGTCTCTGTTTGTCTTGATCTCGCCTGTCCGTGTTGTTTGTGTCCCTGCATTTCCTGTCTTCTAAATGGACGTGAGATAGCATCAACCTCTCTCCTCTCCTCTGCCTGTTGAGACTCACCCCGCATCACAGCCTGTTGCTGTTTAACCACCTCTGACTGTTTAACCTGGCTTATAGCTTTTTGTAAAGTTAAATCAGCATCAATTTGTAACTTTTCTGACAGAGCGATATTCCTTATCCCTACTACTATGCGGTCACGTATTAACTCCTCCCGAAGCACTCCAAAGTTACAGTGTTCAGCCAGTTTATGTATTGCTGTTATAAAGCTATCTGCCGACTCACCAGGCTCCTGTTTCCGTACATTAAACTGCGCACGCTCGAATATGACATTGTGTCTCCCAACAAAATAATCACTGAAACTTTTTATCACCGCAGCATAGTTCTGTTTTTGATCCGATGTCAATGGAGAAGCATCCAAAATGTCCTCCGCATCCTCTCCCATGAAGTACATCAGCGTGTTGACCTGGAAAGCGTCCCCTTTCTTGTCCAGTCCTGACGTCACTCGATACCTCTCGAATCTTTTGCTCCATCTCGGCCATTTCTTCCCGTCTCCGCAGTCGGACTTTTCTGGCGGGCTAACTTGAAAGTTGTCTCCATGGGCGGGAAGCGCCGGTGCATTGCCTTCACTCATTGTGATAGCTAACTTGGGAACGAACTAATTAACTCGTACTAATAAACAAAAACACTACCTTTCGCCGTCGGCATAAGTATGTCCTCTCTGACACATTTACACATCATATGTCCTCTCTGACACATTTAATAACTTGGCGCGGTCAGGGGCGGATTAAGAAATTTTGGCCCCCTGGGCCTGACATGGTCTTGGCCCCTCAACCCCCCGCGCGTGTGGGCGCACACACACGCACGCACTATGCAAGAAATACTGTATACTGTGAACAGACATGCACACTGTACTGTACAGAAGAGTGCACATACTGCACACACACTATTAGGTATACCACACAGACACTGACAAGCACAGGTTTCACACAGACACAGGGGGAGGGGATAAATGGCCTAAAAATAAACATTTTTGAAAATGATTACGCCCACTTCAGTGATGGTGCATTGGGTCATTTGAGAGATATTATGTATTGGAAGTTGGTAGCTATCATGAAATAAACCCCCCAACCCACCCAAAAAACTAAATCGGACATGATTTTTGCCCCCTTTTCCTCCCTTCTATTATTAAAAATAAAATAATATCTTAGGAAAACACATTGGCATAACGGCAGCTGTGCAGCAAATTGAGGCTCAAAGTCTGTATCTATTTGTGGTTAAGCTTGAGGAGAAGGAGAAAGGTAAAATGATAACATGCATCGGAGAGCACCACAAAGAAAGGTGTAGGCCAGTTCATGGTACAAGGGCTGCATGCAGGTCAAGATAGCCCATTTCCAAGAATGCTATAGTGGCTGGACAGGCACTGGACATGTCCTGAACTCAGTGTCAGACGTGGCTGCCGAATACTTGGATGAAGTGAAGCAGCTGACAGATCTCATGCTGCCCCATCTGAAGACTGTCCTGGCCAGGCAGAGGATGGATGAGGAGACCTTCCCAATGGACCCTGTCAGTGAACAGGCTAGTAACATTGATGGCACCCCTGTGCACAACATTGGGATGGAGAGACAATGTGGCAAGGTGGACTACAAACTGAAGAAGTTGGGCACACTGAACGCAGTCAATAGGTCAATAATTTTACAGAAGAGCCAGGAGCTTCAGAGGTTTCAAGGCAGCAGCACAAGCAAAAAGGGAGGTTGAACTCAACTGGAGTAAATTCATGAAGGCAAAATTCGAGAGTAGGGCAGATGAGAAACAAGAGATGGCTCAAAGAAAGGAGACTAGACATGCTGGACACACTGAAATCTTTTGATGGCCCCTTCACGATAGTGGGGAAGTTGAAAAGTTCCTTGTGGATGAAAGTCTGCACAAGAATGCAAAGCTGCAGAGAATGAAGCTTGAGGTTCAGTTTGCCAGAGAAAGCACCAAGCTTCTGCCTAAAGTCAATCCTATCTTCACAATCCAGGTGACACTTCCCAGAAATGGCAAAAGTGCAATTCTTCAAGTCATAATGGATACTTAGAATTTTATGGTGGTGGTAAGTATTCATGAAAACAGGTAGCCTAACATTAGTGAATGGGTGAATTCTGGAAATAACCTAAAAATCTTACACAGTGCACCTTTAAGCAAGGGGTTTCTTTCGTGCTTTCAATTTTGCAAAATCATCCACCACATCATTGAAGTCCAACTCTCTTGTCAGCTCACTCTCAATTGCCATTAGAGATAACGCATTTAATCTTTTCTGAGTCATTCTTGTGCGCAGCTCATTTTTTACTCTTGACAAAAGAGAGAATGAGCGTTCTCCCTCACAGTTACTGACCGGTAGAGTGAGAAAAATCTGTAGCGCAATGTATGTATTAGGAAACGTAGGCTGTAGTCCAAAATGTATTATTGTTTTGAGCAGTCCTGAAGGGGTCCGCTCCTCATCAGTGTTGTTGAGCTGTATAAAAGATTTGAACTGTATAAGCTCCTGTCCAAGACTTTCATTGAGGTCAGATGGGTATGATTCAGTGAGAATCTTGGCCTTGTGAAGGACTGAAGCATTGGACTCTGTATCCAAAGAGAAAAGGACACTGAACAAATTGTTCAGATGTTTGTAGGCCTCCAGACGGTGATTAAGGCTTGAACTCAGTTGATCAATAGAGGCAATAAATGTCTCTATTTGAAACAGTTGCCTTCCCTCAAGCACAACATCTGGGGATGCTGATTCATCAGCAAACTTTTTACGTTTCCTCGTCCGTTCAGCCCTGTAAGATGGGGTGCCACCCAACATGTTTAAGGCTTTCTGCTCAAAATGATCAAATAGATCTCTTTGGGAGAGAACAAAGGTGCGCAGAGATTCCAGCAATCTAACTGCTGTACCAAGGTCCATGTCTGCTTTTTGAAGTTGCAGACTTGTGGCCTGAAATCTGGACAGAACAGTGTCCCAAAAGCCTGCCATGAAGGCCATCTCAAGTGAATCCAGCTTCCGCACTAGACTGTCAGCTTCAGTTCGTGTGTCTCGTTTCTCTGTGTCATCAGTGGAAATAACCTGTAGTGCTGCTTTTATTTTACTGTAGTTCTGCCACAGTGCTTTGGTAGATTCTGCACGGCAACTCCAACGCGTGTTGGATAAAGCTTTAAGTGTGAGATCTATGTTGGAATTGCCAAATACCCTGTCCCATCGGTGTGTGGATGCAGTTGTGAAGTTGTAAATAGACTGAATCAAGTCAAAATACTTAGAGACTTCATTTCCACATCTGTCAATGCTGTTGACTCCCACCAAATTCAAAGAGTGAGCTGCACATGGAATATAGTGTATTAATGGGTTGCTTTTCTTTAAGTGAGCCTGCAACCCATTATACCTCCCTGACATGTTGCTGGCATTATCATAAGCCTGCCCCCTGCAATTTGACAGCTCTAACCCTAGATTTTCCAACACAGACATGACACAGTTAGCCAAACTTTCACCTGTATGGCTAGTAATGGGCTCAAAACCCACAAAGCGTTCAACAACACTGCCCTCTTTGCTAACAAAACGGAATATGAATGTCAATTGGTCCACATGAGATAAATCTGGGGTTGAATCCACAATGATAGAGTAGTATTTGCTTGCTTGCAGTTCATCTGCTATAGCCTGTTTGGTTTTTGCACCCATCAATTCAATGAATTCCTCACAAATGGTGGAGGACAGATATGAGGTATTACCTCGACCCATCTGCCCAAACTTTCTGATGTGATCCTTTAGAAAGGGATCAAATTCAGCCAGGACCTCCAGAATACCAAGGTAGTTCCCATTGAGAGGAGACCCTAACGATTCATTTTTACCCCTAAATGCAAGGCCCCTTTCTGCAAGGAATTTAATGACTGCAACAACTCTTTGTAACACCTGCCTCCAATAGCTGCTCTCTGCCTGAAACTGTTTGAACAGGTCTGCATCAACTGTGGCACCTTTGGCGCGGTTCAAGACTGCTTGCATGCAGGTTATGTGCTCAGCACTTCGCTCATGTTCACCAAATCTTTCTGAGTGTTTCCAATCACAATAGCCTGTCACAAAAGAATGCGTTTTTGGGGAAAACAGTTTGCATGCAAAGCAGTAAACATTACCAGTAGAGGGAGAGTACATCAGCCACTCTCTTTGTACTCGTTGTCCATTGGGCAAGTGTGAAGTAAAATGTTCATTGTTTAGGCATCGGGTTTTGCCTCCTAGCCCACTGTTCCTCACAGAAGCTGGATAATGGCTGTGACGGTTGTGAAATGATTTTGCACCTCTTTGAATAAGAACTTCCTTCATTGACTCAGTGAGGGTCTCAGCACATTTAGCGGGATCACTAGGTAGAGTTGTCACTGTAGATGGTGTTGAAGAAAGATTCAGCTCATTTTCTATGCTGTCCAGAGGTGCAGTGACCTCACATTCATCCGAGCAACTGGCTACTGCTGAATTGGTTGAATCATAAGCATCAGAAGCATTTGGTTCAGTGTCTACACTTGTAGTGGTCTCAGGATCTTGGGAGCTACATGCTAGCTCAGGTGCATTGCTAACCTTAGCTGAATTTGCAGTAGCATTTATAGAATTGCTTTCAGCAGATGTCTTTGTACTGAAGAAGCTGGAGATATTTGGAACACTCTCAAGTAAAACTGATTCCTTTTTTTTCTTTTCTTGCTGAATTTTTTTTCTAGCTCCTCCACTTAAACGTTTATGATCCATATTTCCCTTCTTTCTTTGCACATTGGCTCTTTGCCTATCACAACAGATAAACCAACTATGTGTGTGTGTGTGTGTGTGTGTGTGTGTGTGTGTGTGTGTGAGTTTGTTTGTGTGTTTATGATCGGTGCTGCTTCCTTCAAGTGTGTGAGGTGATTTAGAAAACTAGCAACCCAGCATCAACACTCCAAAGCAGAGAATAACAGCTTACTAGCATAGACAATTGAGAGCAGAGAATCAACTGATTCGTCTGATAGACAGCAGGAGAGCAGAGTGGTCAGTGATGATCGAATCAAGAAAATGTCTAAATGGCAAGGGAACAGACTGATTTGTACTGAGGAGAAAGAGAGAGAGAGCCAATTACAGTGAAATATATTCCAAAAGAGCCAAGTGACTAGCTGAAGGCAGGGACAAATGCCTTGGAGTGACCAACAAGAGTGCAAAGTACCAAATGGCAAAATGTGGAAAGACCAACAGGCAGATCTGCTTTTACCTCTTATCTTCACAACCAAAAAGTTGCTAAATGATGTTTTCAGTCGCTAGCCAGGTATGGCCAAAAGACGCGAAATCTAGCGGCAAAGTCGGTCAATCACACTGACAGTGAAACAAATATTTTGAAAAGATAATAATTGTACACCTTTGTGCACTTTAGTATTCTATCTAAATATTTTCACAAAGGACACCAAGGCAGCTTGCTAGCTATGATGGGAGCAACAATGTCTGATAGACAGCAGGAGAGCAGAGTGGTCAGTGATGATCCAATCAAGAAAATGTCTAAATGGCAAGGGAACAGACTGATTTGTACTGAGGAGAAAGAGAGAGCCAAGTACAGTTAAATATATTCCAGGGGAAGTGACTAACTGAAGGCAAAGACAACAGCCAGATACCTTAGCAGAGACCAACAAGAATTCAAAGTACCTAATAGCAAGATGGCGAGACCAACACAATAAATTGTATTAGGATTTAATTTATTAACGTTAATCTTAACAGCCAAAAAGTTGCTGAATAATGTTTGTAGTCGCTAGCCAGGTATGCCCAAAACAAGAGTCGCTAAACCTAGCAGCAAAGTTGCTTAATTGCAACACACTCTAGGATTCAGGGGAATTAAGGATAATAAAGATATTAATTGTACAACTTTTTGTACTTTTTTTCTAGTTTTTTGAGTCGCCAGCCATGTATGGCCAAAAGTCGCTAATTGAATGCCAACGTTGCTTAATCGCCAACACACTGGGACTCACTGAAGGACTGACTGAATAAAAAAGATAATTAAGATAATTGTGTACTTTTCTCTTCTGATATTTTCTCTAAGGACCCCAAGCTATCTGCAAGCAGCAATAATGTCTGACAGACAGGAGAGCAGAGTGGTCAGTGATGAATGGCAAGGGAACAGGCTGATTTGTACTGAGGAGAAAGAGAGAGAGAGAGCCAATTACAGTGAAATATATTCCAAAAGAGCCAAGTGACTAGCTGAAGGCAGGGACAAATGCCTTGGAGTGACCAAGAAGAGTGCAAAGTACCAAATGGCAAAATGTGGGAAGACCAACAGGAAGATCTGCTTTTACCACTTATCTTCACAACCAAAAAGTCGCTAAATGATGTTTTTAGTCGCTAGCCAGGTATGGCCAAAAGACGCGAAATCTAGCGGCAAAGTCGGTCAATCACACAGTGAAACAAATAATTTTAAAAAGATAGTAATCGTACAATGTCTTGTACTTTTGTCTTCTTTCTTAATATTTCTCAAAGGACACCAAAATGTCGCTATCTGCAGGCAGCTTGCTAGCTATGATGGCAGCAACAATGTACCTTAGAGTGACTGACCAACAAGAGCTCAAAGTACCTAATGGCAAAATGTGGAGAGACAGACACAATAAATTGCATTAAGATGAAGAGAACTGTTGCTATTATTAATCTTAACATCAACCAGAAAGTCGCTAAATGTCACCAGCCAGGTATGGCCAAAAGTCGCTTAATTGGCCACACACAGTAACAGAGAAACTAACAAAAAAAAGATCATAAAGATAATAGTTGTACAACTGTGTGTACTTTTGTCTTCTTTCTAAATATTTTCCCAAAGGACACCAAAATGTTGCTATCTGCAGGCGGGAGCGTGCCTATGTTCCCCGGGTCCTATGTTCCCCGGGTCCTATGTTCCCCGGTTGTTCCTGGGTCTTTGTATGCGACCGGGGAACTTAGGACCCTTTTTCTAAAAAAGGGTCCTATGTTCCCTGCATTGTATCTGGCGAAATTGCGAAATTGTGCCCTGACCAAAACCATCCCTAGACCTAACCTGTCACAGGGCGTTGTGGAGCACTTTTTTTTGGCGAAATTGTGCCCTGACCAAAACTATCCCTAAACCTAACCTGTCACAGGGCGTTGTGGAGCACTTTTTTGGCGAAATTGTGCCCTGACCAAAACCATCCCTAAACCTAACCTGTCACAGGGCGTTGTGGAGCACTTTTTTTTGGCGAAATTGTGCCCTGACCAAAACTATCCCTAAACCTAACCTGTCACAGGGCGTTGTGGAGCACTTTTTTGGCGAAATTGTGCCCTGACCAAAACCATCCCTAAACCTAACCTGTCACAGGGCGTGCGGCAGCAGATAGAGCAACTCAAACGCGAACTTCCTTCCTTCGACAACTTAAACGCGTCTCTGTCATGCGTGTCTGCGTGCGTCTTACTTAGTCGCGCATTGGAAGCAGCGGGGAACATAGAACCCTTTTCTGGAAAAAGTGTTGTACGTTCCCCGCAGCGGGGAACATAGAACCCTTTTTTTTAAAAAGGGTCCTTAGTTCCCCGGTAGAGGGGAACATAGGACCCGGGTAACATAGGGACGGGGAACATAGGGATGACCCGCTGCAGGCAGCTTGCTAGCTATGATGGCAGCAACGATGTCTGCCAGACAGGAGAGAGTGGTCAGTGACGATCGAATCGAGAAAATGACAAAATGGGTCAAAGACCAAAAAGTTATTAACTGACAGCAGTGACAAATGTCAGACTGTAAACTTTCTCGAAAGAAAAGGACAAAATGGGAAGATGCTGATAATAACAGCAAAATGGAAAATATAAGAATTTCCAAGTAATGCTCAACTCAAGTGTGTGTGTGTGTGTGTGTGCGCGCGTTAAACTTCTTGTTGAATGATTTCAAATTATCTCTGAGTCTGAACTGAGGGAAAGGAAACCAAATTTTGAGCAGTCTCTCACGAGTTCAAAATACCAAATGAGGAGATTCTAAAAGAACAGACCGGTTTATGAAAGACTTGATGGGGGAGGGGCACAGCTAAGAATACTTGAGTGAGATTCTGTGATCCAAATTCGAGATAGAGCTTTTTGATAATGATAATTTGTCAGAGTAAGGTTGTGTAATCAAAATTTGAGAATGAGCTTTGTCAATCAATCAAGAATATTTGCATTAAGTTCTGTGATCAAAATTCAGAAACAACCTTTAATAATTGATAAAGAATATGTGAGTGAGGTTGTGTGATCCATCCAATTTGAGAATTAGCTTTGATAATAATGATTGAGAGCCTCTGGCCCTCTGTGGATCATGGCCGCGGGGCCAATTTTGCCTGGCCCCTTGGGGCCTCTGTGGGTCGTGGCCGCGGGGCCAAGTTGGCCTGGCCCCTTGGGGCCTCTGACCCTCTATGGATCGGGGCCAAGTTGGCCTGACCCCTCGGGGCCTCTGGCCCTCTATGGATCATGGCCGCGGGGCCAAGTTGGCCTGACCCCTTAGGACCTCAGGCCCTCTGTGGGTCGCGGCCGCGGGGCCAAGTTGACCTGGCCCCTTGGGGCCTCTTACCCTCTATGGATCGTGGCCGCGGGGCCAAGTTGACCTGGCCCCTTGGGGCCTCTGGCCTTCTGTGGCTCGCGGCCGCGGGGCCAAGTTGGCCTGGCCCTTTGGGGCCTCTGGCCTTCTGTGGGTCGTGGCCGCGGGGCCAAGTTGGCCTGGCCCCTTGGGGCCTCTGACCGTCTATGGATCGTGGCCGCGGGGCCAAGTTGACCTGGCCCCCTGGGGCCTCTGACCCTCTATGGATCGTGGCCGCGGGGCCAAGTTGGCCTGGCCCCTTGGGGCCTCTGACCGTCTATGGATCATGGCCGCGGGGCCATGTTGGCCTGGCCCCTTGGGGCCTCTGGCCCTCTGTGGGTCGCGGCCGCGGGGCCAAGTTGACCTGGCCCCTTGGGGCCTCTTACCCTCTATGGATCATGGCCGCGGGGCCAAGTTGGCCTGGCCCCTTGGGGCTTAAGATTATTATTTTTGCAAAAGTAGTTTTGCTTGGGTCGCGGCCGCGGGGCCAAGTTGGCCTGGCCCCTTGGGGCCTCTGGCCCCCTGGGCCTGGGCCCGGTAGGCCCGGTCATTAATCCACCTATGGGCGCGGTTGTTTAGACACTTCTGACACCATGTAGAAATCAGTGACACACACACGGCTGTCCACTTCAGTAGTGTAGACTTTACTGAACCAACTGCGCATGCCCCGAACATACATACACAACTACGGATGCCCATAAGGGACATCCACTACAGTATCTTGTGGTGCTATTTTTTAGTATGAAGCTGGGAGGTGCACAGCTGGGTCACTCTGGTACTCTGCAGTGGAAAAGAGGCAAGGCTGAAAAAGCCGGAGAGGTCCTGTCAGGTAGAGAGGATACCGTACAGTCGTCCCTCTCTCTCTACATCACGGATAAAAAAGAAGAAGAGATTAAAGCGTATCCTTCATATTTTGGTCTAAATTGAATGTTAAAGGGGCTGTTTGCAACATTTACAAAGATGCCTAGAGGGCGCCAATTTTCCAATGTATTTTACACAATATATCTCTCCCTCTCACGGCTGCCTATGTTCCCTTTCCCCAAATAAAATCCATGTATATGGGTGTTATTTAAGGTTTGGAGGGCTAAAATTATAATTTTCTAAAATCATTGAAAAACTGTTCAATAACAGATTAGAGAGTTTCATAAATAAAAATAGAATACTCGAAGGGAACCAATATGGATATAGAGCTAATGTTTCAACTTCAATGGCTTTAATTGAAAATACAGAAGAAATTACCAATGCAATAGATAGTAAAAAATGTGCGGCAGCAGTTTTTATGGATCTAACTAAAGCATTTGACACAAATATTCACAATATTTTAATCAAAAAACTAGAACGATATGGCATCAGAGGGTTAGTCTTAAACTGGGTAAGAAGTTATCTAACGAACAGGAAACAATACGTGAAGCTAGGCGAACACACGTCTACAACGCTAAATATATCCTGTGGTGTACCTCAGGGATCAATACTAGGACCTAAATTATTCAATCTCTATATAAATGACATTTGTAATGTTACAAAAGATTTAAAGTTAGTATTATTTGCGGATGATACAACAGCGTTTTGTTCAGGAGAGAACACAGAAGATAGTACAAATAATAACAGAAGAAATGAACAAATTAAAAAGATGGTTTGACAAAAACAGATTATCGTTGAATCTCAGTAAAACTAAAATAATGCTATTTGGTAACAGTAGAAGAGAAATTCAAACACAAATACAAATAGACGGAATAGAAATTGAAAGAGTAAATGAAACCACATTTCTAGGAATGATGATTGATGATAAATTAAACTGGAAATCTCACGTAAAAAATATACACCATAAAGTAGCAAGAAACACGTCAATAATGAATAAAGCAAAACATGTTCTAGACAAAAAATCACTTCATATTCTCTATTGCTCACTAGTGTTACCATATCTGAGTTACTGTGTAGAAATATGGGGAAATAATTACAAAAGTACACTTCAGTCATTAACGGTGTTACAAAAAAGATCAGTTAGAATAATATATAATGTTGGATATAGAGAACATACAAATCTTTTATTTATTAAATCAAAGATACTGAAATTCCACGACATAGTGAATTTGCAAACAGCTAAAATTATACACAAAGCAAACTATAACCTGCTACCCAAGAATATATAACAATTCTTATCAAAAAAAGAGGAGAAATATAATCTTAGAGAGAAATGTAATTTAAAACATTTGTATGCACGTACAACACTTACGACCTTCAGTATATCAATATGTGGAATTAAATTATGGAATGGATTAAGCAAAGCAATCAAACAATGTACTAATATGATCCACTTCAAGAAACTCTTCAAACTTAAAGTGTTCACAAAGTACAAAGAAGAAGAACCATGATAAACATTCTGAATTTATTTAATTCATCCATTCTTTCACTCTCAAAATAATCTTACTTATCTCATCATATTAAATGTAACTTACTTCACTAATTATTATTTATTTATTTATTTTTATTGTGATTACTTATGAAGTATATTGTGAATAAATTGAGGACAGGAAGTGAACAAAAGTTTTAGAAACTGTTATGTAAAAGAAAAGGGGTAGGATTAAATAAGCTCTGCTTCTTCCTACTCCTTTTCGAACATGTTGAAAAGAGAAACTGGAAATTGTGATGTATCATGTTGTATGAATGCATGTTCGAAACAAACTCAAACTCAACTCAACTCAACTCAACTCAAAAAAATATTTTTCCAAAAAATATTAAGAAGGTTGCAAACAGTTTTTAATGATTTAACTATTATAACATCCGTTTCGTTAACAATCATCCCGCTTTGCGGAAATGTGTTTATCCCAGTCAAGCCTAGAAGCATGTTGTAACCATGTCAAAGTGTCCCATGGTGACTCCTAAAAACACTGAAAAACCACATACAAGCATAAATGGAATGCACTAAAAAAGTAGTATAGAAGTATATAACGCAATGATTGTTTGGGTAAAAGCTAAAATGACAACACTTTTTGATTATAATGGTTGCTGCACCCATCATTTGTTAACATTGTACACCCCCAAAATCCCTAAAGCAGAACTCTTCTACTTTAGTCTCTTCAGAAAATCCCTGCGTTGAACAAATATCTAATCTCACAGTGAATGTTCTCACAAGCATACATTCACATTTGTATTTAAACCAGGGGTGTCAAACTCATTTTATCTCAAGGGCTGTATGGAGGAAAATCTATTCCCAAGTAGGCCGTTATGGTAAAATCATGGCATGCTAACTTAAAAATAAAGACAACTCCAGGTTGTTTTCTTTGTTTTACTTTGGCAAAAACAAGAAAAGCACATTATGAAGATGTACAAATCACAAATAATCCTCTGGACAAAACACTTCAAGTTTGTTGAAAATTCTGAGGAAATTGGTGCAGCTTCAAAAACACAATGAGTTTAGACCTGGTCTCAGTGTATCTACAAAGCCAGGATTAAACTTCAAGTCACAGTCTTTCCGGTAATGAACAAAAAACAACATGTAAACTCTTCTAGGTATTAAATACCTCCTTTGTCATGTTCACGTGTCAATCCAGTGCTAACTCAAAAAGGTTACGTTCACTTGTCTTGTGTTTGACAGAGACATTATGGGGCAACGGGGGTGCCAAATGACGATGTGTTCGAAGCAGAAGACATAAAACGACAGGGTTTAAGTTTCATGTGGGTCAAGGAGGAGGAGCCACAGTACCCCTTTACTGTGTACCTCTTGCTTGCCTAACAGAATTGCTATTGTGACATCCAGTGGACACATTTAGAACAGTAGTTTCTTTCATTAAAAAAAAAAAAGCAGCTCATTTGACACCCCTGATTTAAACAGTATTCATTAATTAATGTGGCTGATGTATTAGAGTTTAAAGGCCTACTGAAAGCCACTACTACCGACCACGCAGTCTGATAGTTTATATATCAATGATGAAATCTTAACATTGCAACACATGCCAATACGGCCGGGTTAACTTATAAAGTGCAATTTTAAATTTCCCGCTAAACTTCCGGTTCGAAACGCCTCTGAGGGTTGACGTATGCGCGTGACGTCAATCATTGAAACGGAAGTATTCGGACACCATTGAAGTCAATACGAAATAGCTCTGGTTTCATCTCATTATTCCACAGTATTCTGGACATCTGTGTTGGTGAATCTGTTGCAATTTGTTCATTGCATTATGGAGAAAGAAGCTGAGCAAACAAAGAAGAAAGTTGTCGGTGCGAAGTGTCTATTTTGCGAGGGAAGTCAGCAACAACACGTACACAGCCGGCGCTTCTTTGTTTACATTCCCGAAAGATGCAGTCAAGATGGAAGAACTCGGACAACAGAGACTCTTACCAGGAGGACTTTGATTTGGATACACAGTTGCGATAACGTGAGTACACAGCTGCACTTCCAAACATTTGATCGCTTGCTATAACTAGCTCGAGCTAGTAGCTAGGAGCTAGCATTAGGATTAATTTGTGGCATATTAAATATAAGCCTGGTTGTGTTGTGGCTAATAGAGTATATATATGTCTTGTGTTTATTTATTGTTGTAGTCATTCCCAGCTGAATATCAGGTCCCACCCGCGCGCTTCCAAACATTTGATTGCTTGCCAGTACGTGTGTGTCATGTACGTAACTTTGATTAAATATATAAGCTTTATGAACCTTGGGTTAGGTGAACGGTTGTTTGGGCTGAGTGAGTGTGTGTGTTGTGCAGGTGTTTGAATTGTATTGGCGGGTTATATATACAGGATCCCGTCCATATTACCCGCTCGAGCTATAACTAGCTCGAGCTAGTAGCTAGGAGCTAGCATAACAAACACCTAGGTGTTTTTATGCGGGATTAATTTGTGGCATATTAAAAATAAGCCTGGTTGTGTTGTGGCTAATAGAGTATATATATGTCTTGTGTTTATTTACTGTTGTAGTCATTTCCAGCTGAATATCAGGTCACCCCCGGCTCTCACAGCATCTTCCACTCCCCACTAGTCCTTCACTTGTACTTTCCTCATTTAAAAATATTTCATCCTCGCTCAAATTAATGGGGAAATCGTCGCTTTCTCGGTCCGAATCTCTCTCACTTCATGCGGCCATCATTGTAAACAATAGGGAACTTTGCGTATATGTTCAACTGACTACGTCACGCTACTTCCGGTAGGGGCAAGCCTTTTTTTTTATCAGATACCAAAAGTTGCGATCTTTATCGTCGTTGTTCTATACTAAATCCTTTCAACAAAAATATGGCAATATCGCGAAATGATCAAGTATGACACATAGAATAGATCTGCTATCCCTGTTTAAATAAAAAAAATTCATTTCAGTAGGCCTTTAAATAATTGAACTTTAAGGGACTTTAATTGAGGTACCCAAAAAGACAAGAGACTCTTGCATTTGATGTGTGTTTCTACAGTTGTCTTTTCTATGCAAGTTGTCACAGGGTTGCGAATTAGTCCCCGTTTCCTCCACTTTCTCACCCCGCGCTTTAACAGTGTGTGCGTGTGTGTATGTTTGTGTGTGTGTTTCCATTCAGGGACAG
Organism: Entelurus aequoreus; assembly: GCF_033978785.1. Lineage (NCBI taxonomy): Eukaryota > Metazoa > Chordata > Actinopteri > Syngnathiformes > Syngnathidae > Entelurus > Entelurus aequoreus. The sequence goes on along the minus strand of NC_084751.1, from coordinate 22,882,298 downwards.
CATGGAGCCGGGCCTTCCTGTGCTTCATTGTCTTTCAGCGCTGATACAGTAGACAAACACACGCAGACAGGTCTACCCTGCAGCCAAACTATATGTGGTGTTTTGCATCACATGAATATATGTTCAATAGAATTTTACTATAATATGTGACTAAAGATACGAGACATCCTGATTAAAACGAGGAATGTGGCACATAAACACATGCACGTTCTTTCAAGGTATTCATGCTTTTGCGAGTAGCTATATGGAAAACTTCAGAGAGAAAGCAATCAGTCTCACCTGCTTATATACTATTGTAACTACTTCTAACACTTTGGCTGAAGCACACTTGGGGTAGAACAACCCCTCAAGTCTTACAACCTACAAATTCAGGTATTTATGTCTTCAAAGTAAGGCGCCATTACAGGATTAACTGTGTGTGTGTGTGTTGTGTTTTTTTTGGTGGCTTTTTTAATCCAAAAGAAAGAGCAGGCACTGGAAAGGGGTGTTCAGAGAATGATTTAAAAATGAATCACCAGTTATTGCCAAACTTAATTTGGATTGACTTGTTTCATGTTAACCAGTAATTTATTTTGTCTGCTTATAAGCGAGCTACCTGATTCGCAATGACTTGCGGTGAGGTTCATGACTTAGGTGAGGCAATAATTCTCTAAGAATTGTTTTTAACTTAAAATGTATGTCATTGAATTAATGTTAATACAGGTTACTCGTAAAAAGTGCTGCGTGCAACCTTTACACAGCTGCCTAGATAGCACTAACTTTCCAAAGTGGAGTCATTAAATCCCAACCTCTTCTGAGTAAGTAAACTACACCTAATGTAAGGGAATCGCTGTGGAGTACCACAGCAAGTTATATTTGTGATAAAACTGGACTTTTCTGTAAAAATATGCCAAAGCACACTTATTTCACAGCGTGGGAAAAGAGCTATCGCTCGTTCAGCAGCGCCTCTTTCAAGCGTGCACACACATATACACACACGGCCCGTCCCGCCGATCCTTCCCTTCTCTCCTTCTGTTTGTCTGGTCCTTTCTCAACAGCTCCCCCTTTGCCAATGTTAATGTAAGTGGATTTTAGTTTTTTAAATGTTTATTATTTAAGCAATATGATGGTAAAAGTTGAGGATTTTTGTGATTTCTGATTATTTCTGAGGGCACCAAAAGGACCTCTGTATGTGTGTGCATGTTGGCAGAGTAGTGCATACAGAGGACAGCAGCTTGTGGTTGTTTTGGCTTGTTAATAAAGAGAAAGTAGATCCATCGAAAAGGCCAGAATTCCTTGGGCTAGCGATCAATTTTTGTTCAGTATAGTTAGTAACTAAAAAAAAAAGACATTTTTAAAGACATATTTTGTTCAAACCACTAATTTTAAAATAAGTTAGCCGATGGTGTTCCCTGTATATATTCTGGTTTGAAAAATGTAACATTGAGCAAGTTGCAAACAGTCCCTTTAAGAGGATAAAGAAAAGATAAATTCATTTTCGGTAAAAAGTCTACCTTTTGTTAGTGGCGCTTTGCCTCCCTATAGAAAAACGGTAGCGACTAAGACTTTCTTCCAATCAACCCTCCCTTCATGTATGTGCCACATGGATGACATATCTCTGCAGTATATTTGCAGATCAGCAAAAATAATAATGCTTTAAAGACAGTACACAGGCTGTAGAAAGACATGTCGCCTTATCTACTAAAATACGAATAACACATACAAAAAAGTGTGGACAAACTATACAATTGTATGTACTATTAGTTGAGGTGTTGTTGGTGATCTACTAAGGCCATGTCTACACTAAGTCATTTAGCCCCTTAAACGAATAATTATTTAGCCTGAGCCCCGTTTCAGCCCCACTAAACCAACGTTTAAGGTCCCCCTCCTCGGACAAATTTTTACACGGGTAAGTCAGCCGTGTAATTCTTGAATCTCCGGCACTTACCTTTGTATGGACTCATTGATCGTTTACAAAGTGAGTTTGGAGAGGAAGTGACGCCAGAAAGACCTCGTCCACACAGGAAGTGATGTTAGAAAGAACACGCCACAGCCAGCTTCATAATAAAGCGGTTTTGTAGCTCGGAGCCAACCACTGGAAATATGAAGGCGAGTCATTCAGACATTCCAGTGTTTCTCCTTCCTCTGCATGTACAGACCTTGTGGAAATCACACATGAATACTTTAAGAGAAAGTGATTGCAGCTATTTCAGATACAACACTTCTCAGACGGCAAGAGAACTTTTCAATGTACAGCCAGGTCAGCTGTGTTTCTACTTAACGAAAAACTTTGTCCATTTGTCGAAGGAGAGTCAACGAGAATGCGAGCTCCTGCGGATGTGATATAAAAGGTAGCGTGTGCTTTGTATTACCTGGCCGTCAAGGAAAACGGCGAATGCATTTGGTCTGGCAAAGCAGACGGTATCAGTTATTATTACACAGACCCGCAGACGTGAGCACATCACCCCTATATTAGCGTCTCTTCACTGGCTCCCTGTGTGTTACCGAATCAACTTTAAACTCCTTTTATTTGTTTTTAAATGTCTAAACAACCTTGCGCCAACATATTTCTCCGACCTCCTTCAGCCTTACTGCCCCACCCGATCCCTAAGATCAGCCGATAAGCTGCTACTGACGGTCCCTGACACAAGGCTGAAGCTTAGAGGTGACAGAGCTTTCACCGCTGCTGCTCCCAAGCTCTGGAACGACCTACCTCTGAGTGTTAGACAAGCCTCCTCTCTTCCTGTTTTTAAATCTCTCTTAAAAACATACTTTTATTCCGTGGCTTTTAACACTGAGTGATATCCATCCTGCAATGGCGCCCCATAGATCGGAATAAAACTGGACTCACTGGTGACGGTGGCAGAGAAGAGGACTGTGGAAAAATTAGTGAGCATCCTGGATGATGCCAGTCACCCTCTGCATACCGTTGTCAGTAACCAGATGAGCCTGTTCAGTGCTAGACTGCTTCATCCCAAGTGCAGGACTAATAGACTCAAAAACTCCTTTGTCCCACACGCCATCAGACTGTACAACTCCTCTCTGGGGGGAGGGGGGGTACTAGGATGACAGGGGATGCAAAACAATAACAGTGAAATACTTTTTCATAACATGGTCACTACTGCCTAGTTTCTCTTGTTATATTCTTATTTTACTGTTATATTTGTATTCTCATCGTTGCTTTTTATTTTTATTCTATTGTAATATTTTTCTATTTTGTCTCCATTTATACCCCCATTATTTACTTTTTACTTTTTACAATTTTGTACACTGCTGCTGGAATTTAAATTTTCCTGAGGGAACTCTCCTGAAGGAATCAATAAAGTACTATCTATCTATAATACACCGGCTATGAACCTGTTTTTATGTTTTTATGTTTCATTTATTTTATTTATTTATTTTTTATCGTGTTCTGTTTGTGTTGTGTTGTGTTTGCTCGGTTCTCGTATCATCTTTTAACCTGCCCATTGTACAGCACTTTGGCTACCCCTGTGGTAAATTTTAAATGTACTTTATAAATAAAGTTGATTTGATTTGATTTGATTTGATTGTCCGCCATGTATGTCGGGGACTCAACGTCTAGGTCCAGAGTATATAAAGTCTCCAAAAACGAATGGACAATTAAGGTGAAGGCAAAAGAGTGAGGAGTGTCCTGGCCAGATAGATCCCTAGATTGATTAATGTTAAATGTTCTTTATCACATTGTTTACGTGTCTAATAAAGATTTGATTAATTTATGATGTCTCAGGTGTGATTCACTACAAAAGGGCCCCACAGCACACTGGATTCCAGTTAATTGAAATACCACAACACTGGATATTGTTCAGATAAATTACATTTAAAAACGTGCACACAAAGCAACACTGGAGATGACTATGATGTGCACATTTTCCGCGCATGCGTACTAGGTCGCGTTGCGCTGGCGGACGGAGTAGGGCGGGGGTCTTAAACGGTGGCATTGTTGTGTGTGGACACGGATAAGGTTAGGTGTGATTTAACCTGGATAACCTTATCCGGCTTAGTGTAAACGGGGCCTGAGACAATTGATAACAAGCAAAAAAGTGGTGCAGACCACCTTATTTAAATAAGGTTTTTGCGTGTATACCAGCTGTCACTCATTTCCCTCCACATTTATGGCATCATAATGGTCCAACCTGTTGTGTTTGCTGTTCACATGCAGCACACTAATATAATATGAACCATATTTTCTATGTAATCTAGACAACAAAACCTTAGCATGCTGAAGGAACGCTTTATGAAGCGCTGCAATATTAAGCTTATGCGTCTGGAATTATCCAGTTGCAAAAAATGCATACTGCGAGAAGTTTTTTTCATATAGCATAACTCCCAGTTTGCATGCACATTTCAAGTGTGCTTAATACAAACGCAAAACAGCGGCCACAGAGCAGTTTTAGTCTTGATAAATCACATTGCGAGTTCTAAATAATTATGTTTGCATCACAGTATTGTTTGTGCTCTGATAATTAGCATATATTTTGCCTCTTTATGAAGACAGAAATAGATTGTGTTCTCTGTTTTGTTCATTTAAGAGACCTGTGCGCATGAGCTTTGTAGATCAGCATTGTGTGTGCTATCAAGTTTGTGTGTTAGGACCCTTCTACACTAAGCCATCATACATGAATCATATCTTTAATGGACGTGTGAAAGTAAACAATGTGATAAAGAACATTTTACAACAATAGACCTAGGGATCTAGATATCTGGCGGTCGTACTTGACGGCCGCAACCACTTCATGGCTTCACATAGTTATGGAGTACAAAACTAGACGTTGAGTAATCTCTCGACATACATCGCGGACAATAACTGACAGTCTGCTTTGCAAGTCCAAATGCATTCGCTGTTTTTCGTAGTACTCCCTCGTCCACGGGAGCCCGCATTCTCGTTGTCACCCCTTCGACAAATGGACACATTTTTTCGCTGAGTAGAATCACAGCTGACCTGGACATTCGAAAGTTCTCTTGCTGTTCCTGTGGCACAACACACTCGGTGACAAACATATCCCACCAGGCTGCCGTTCTTCCAGGCCTTATCCAAAACCGTCGCTCAACTGCTATGTTGCCGTCTGAGATGTGCTGTATCCGAAATAGCTGCAATCGTGCGTTACGATATCGCTTGTTATGAAGCTGGCTGTGGCGCGTCCTGTCTGACGTCACTTCCTGTGTGGGGCGCGGTCTTTCTGGCGTCACTTCCTCTCCGAACTCATTTTGTAAACGATCGATGAGTCCATACAAAGCTAAGAGACAGAGATTCAAGAAATACACGACGTACTTACCCGTACAAAAAAATTATCCGAGGAGGGGAACCTTAAACGATGGTTTAGTGTGACTGACACAAGACTTAGGCCAAATATTTATTTGTTTAAGGAGTTATCCGACTTAATGTAGACAGGGCCTTAAATACACGCAAACCTTCAGTACAGTACCTTCAGCATACAAAGAGCCAATTGAGCCCATTTCCCCCCAAATAAAACCCACCAAGAGCCGCAAACTTGGTTCGATTCCTAAAATGACGATAACACCACTTATAGTTTCGTTACACTTGTACTATAACATTTATGAAGTCAAACACTTGACAAAAAAAACGACTCACATTTTATCTCTGGGTATAACGAAGCAAATCACCAAATTATTTTGAACATTAGAAAAAAAATACACTGGTCCTTCCCTTATTAATGTGTTAAAAAAAAATCAACTTGCTGCAATATTCTGTAACATAAAACAGCGGCATATTTAATTTGAATAAAAAGGGAAAACAACAACCTCGTCATCAAATTAATAAAAATGTAAATAGAAAACATTTTTCTCTTTTTTGATCCATCCATTGCTAGCTTACCAGGGGTTGCCCGCTAAAAAACAATACAATTGCTTAGCAGCAAGAGATGATGCATAGGGGCTGTGACGTACATTTCGATTGACAATATATTAAAATATGTTTTATTTTCATATGACAAGATCCCAGAACTCTCCAAAATAACAACTGTTAAATTAAAATAAACTGACCAAATAAAATAACATTTTATAAATTAAATAGCCATTATTGTTATGTGAGTGTGAATGTTGTCTGTCTATCTGTGATGGCCCTGCGATGAGGTGGCGACTTGTCCAGGGTGTACCCCGCTTTCCGCCCGATTGTAGCTGAGATAGGCTCCAGCGCCCCCCGAGACCCCGAAGGGAATAAGCTGTAGAAAATGGATGGATGAATGGTTGATATTTTGTTTCAAAGCCAAAGGGAGCTACTGCGGAGGCATGAAAGAGCCGCTTGTGGCTCCAGAGCCACGGGTTGCAGACCCCTGCTTTAGTAGAACAACATGCGCCATCTAAATTTGTTTATAAAGGAGTGTGCAATCAGAGGGTAGGCTCATCCTCATCTCAGGTTTCCACCCTGTATTTGATAAGGAAATGTAAAAATTCTACAACTTCACTGAACAAAATGATGGGAATCAATCAGAATTTATACAGTATTTATACAAAAGTTCAATGGCCAAGTCCCTTTTCACATTCGTCATTACAGACAGAGTTTTAATGTCTTATGTCCGAGTGGTTACCACGATTTTTAAGAATGTAAAAATAGTACTTTAAAACACATGGTTAGAATATGGAGTGTACCATTTAATAATCATGTCATCCCTGAGAAAAAACACCCTGATCTGAATGATTCACCGTTTAACCGTGGGTGAGTCCATCACAATGTCCGGGCACGTTTCACATTAAAAAGGAGTCAAACACAAGAAGGTTTACATGTGAAGACAATACAGAAAGGTGATAATTGGGACACCTGAGGACCTTTGTCCTGTTGTTTAGAGGCGTCTATGCTCCAGAGACAAAACAGAGGTTGGGGGTTGTTGGTCTGGGCAGGGGTGTCAACTGTTCTTCTTGATAAAAGTGAAAAAGTGCTTTCCCACTCACTTATCTGCACATGAGCAAGCGGCAGGCTATTTTCGTACCAACAACTCTAGATTCAACTCTCGTCTTCAGTAAACAGCTGTGTTTACAGAAGACTAGACATCAGATTGGCATGGGGTGAGCAACTTTCAGATTAGGAACACAATCGGGTTAATCTCCAAAGGTAAGGCAATAGGGGCATTTTTGGAATACATTTTGATATTTTCATACTTTCGGAAAGTTGCATTTACAAAACTACAACTTGTTGCATGCAATATACAACAATACATACAATCTAATCCAATGTTTCTGCACCTCCAAAGCAATAAACAAGGTCCCACATGCGCATTGTCAGCGTGCTATTTTGAGAGATGGTTCTAAGCGCTTACAAATGTCGGACACTGAGGTCATATAACATCACATACGTCTATGTCAAGGAGAGACATGTGAACCTCCCTTGTCGCTTCATTCTTACTCACTCCACAAAATATATTTGTGTTTTGTCATTGTTCCTTTGTAAATTATTTGAACAATTTGTAATGATCATTTTCAAGGATAATTTATCCAGGTTCGGAGTTCCATATTAAGCTTTTCCAGTGTTTATTTTCTAAGATTTGGGTCCTTCCTTCACCATATTTGGACTTCCATTACAGAGCACATTCTCAAAGTTTAGCATGGTTTCTTAAAATTAAAGACAAATAAAAAACAAATGTTCATGTTATCATGGCAACAGCAAATCAACTGCTTATTCTGGTAAGTAGAAATAAAGCAGGTTAGAGTTAAACATGATTTGAGGTTAAAAAAAATAATTGTGGGGAGTGAATAAACTAACTAACTAACTAACTAACTAGCTAACTAACTAACTAGCTAACTAGCTAACTAGCTAATTAGCTAACTGACTAACTAACTAACTAGCTAACTAACTAACTAACTGTCTAAAGTCCAAGAAGCACACTATAGTTTGCTCATTGGACATTTAGTTGAAAAAAACTATCAGACATTACAAGAGAGTAATGGCTTGTTGGATAGCTTGTTGGACAAGTTAAGCTAGCGGTACTCTCTGGCAGTGGCATGCAGTCACTAGAGGCAGGGGAGGCACGGCCTCACCTGCCATCATGGAAAGAAAAAAAAAAATTAAAAAAAAAAAAAAATTTAATTGTTATATGTATCCAGTGATTATACTAAAGTTATTTTCCATTTAACTTCACCAGTTTTAGATTATTTTTATTGTTATTTTCACATTTGCCGTTCAAATACTGAGAAGAGACGGTGCGGTGATCAGCAGCCAGTTGAGGCACGTCACTGCGTTGTGCCTCAACATGGATTGTGCGCAATGACTCGGCTAACTGCTGGCCTGCTGTGCAGTGAGACCGTATTGCTATATGAATTATATTATACATTTCCATATTTTAGTTAGCTGAGGTGTTTAATGTACAGTGTATTTTGTCAACAACTGTATTTGTGTAACGTATTTCTTGTGCTGAGCGATCATAAAACTCTGCTGCGAAGACACACTGTGTGAGGCTCGTCTCATTACCCCGCCTCCTGGTGCCAAGCACCTCCGCCGCAGAATGCACCGCCCGGCGGGAGCGCCACACTAACCAAAGCCCACACCCAAACCCTCCACGTGCAAGACCGAATCCACCCAAAAAAAGTCACTTAACAAGAAGCCAAAAAGTGCAAAAACAACAATGCTCGCGCTGCAGGAGCCGCGAACGACCGCAGGGACACAACATTAGGTACACCTGCACTGCAGGTTCATATGTTTGTAAATCTGACTGTGATGATGCAGTCGTGCCTCACCAGACATTAACCTCACCGCACGCCACTGCTCTCTGGTAATGTCTGATATTTGTTTCTGAAGTTTTTCTAATTGTGTTTTAATTGCGATAAACTTAAAATATACACACACAAAAACATTTTGGCAATTTATAAGTCACTATAAGCTGGGTTGCAACCACATGATCTAGAGGCAGGGTTTCAGGCGATTGATTGATTGATTGATTGAAACTTTTATTAGTAGATTGCACAGTACAGTACATATTCCATATTACATATTGACCACTGAATGGTAACACCCGAATAAGTTTTTCAACTCCACGTTAATCAATTCATGGTGTACCATTACATTGTTAATGTAGATGCACACATCTGGTGTACAGATTTACTTTAGAAAAGGGAAGTATTGGATACTTATCTTGTTGCCTAATTTGTTTTTGACGTTAAGTAATATAACAATTAAACAGAGAGATTTGCCTATTTTATAGAGCAGGGGTTTCAAACTCAAATACAGAGTGGGCCAAAATGTAAAACTAAACAAAGCCGCAGGCCAAGGTTGAACAAATTAACCTTTTAATAGGGACCCAAACAAGTTTTGCATTGAATATTGAACAAGCAAGGCTTATATAACTTTATAGTGACATGCAAAATCGAGTTTCAAATAATGATAATAATAATTAAAAAATATCGATGGCTTATCAAATACAATTTAAATAAAAATTGAATGCCTCTTTTCTATTTGCAGCCTTCTGAGGTAAATATCAACATTAACTTTTTCCACAGACTAATAAATTTGAAAATAAAATAACAATGAATAAACCAACCAATCAGGACTTTAAACTGCTCAGTTTGCAACACACTGATCTAATCTGATGTGCCCAAGCCAGATACCTGCCATCTTTTCTTGGATGCTAGTTCATTAATGTCGGAGCTCAGGCTTTGAGCTGAGGCAACCTTCATTATCGTACAAAGGTGTTCATCAGTCATTATATCTCATAGGGGGCGTGCCTTAAAGGCATTGCCTTTAACGTCCTCTACAGGCTGTCGTCACGTCCGCTTTTCATCCATTCTAACAACGTGCCGGCCCAGTCACAAGATATGTGCGGCTTCTGTACGCACACACACGTGAATGAGCAGAGCAGCTTTATTTGTCCATTCTTAACATGTACAAGACACATAAGAACTGAAATTACATTTTCGGCACAATCCCGCTAAGAAGACGGGACCGCCAACGGATCAGCCACTTAGGGCGCTCCTTAACGCATACTTGATCAACAGCGATACAGGTTACACTAAGGGTGACCGTATAAACAACTTTAATACTGTTAGAAATATACGCCACACTGTGAATCCACACCAAACAAGAATGACAAACACATTTCGGGAGAACATCCGCACCGTAACACAACATAAACACAACAGAACAAATACCCAGAATCCTTTGCAGCACTAACTCTTCCGGGACGCTACAAAATACACCCCCCGCTACCACCAAACCCCCCCATGTTCTCCCGAAATGTGTTTGTCTTTCTTGTTTGGTTTGGGTTCACAGTGTGGCGTATATTTGTAACAGTGTTCAAGTTGTTTATACGTACACACTCAGTGTAACCTGTATCGCTGTTGATCAAGTATGCGTTGCATTCACTTGTGTGTGTGTGTACGTGCAGAAGCCGCGCATATTATGTGACTGGGCCAGCACTCATTGGACTGGATGAAAAGCGGACATGACGATTTTCGGGAGGGGCACTGAAATTTGGGAGTCTCCCGGGAGGGTTGGCAAGTATGAGAATTAGCGGTGAATGCGGTGTTACCGCGGCACCGCCGCTGTATATAATTGGCGGGCCAGCTCTAGTGTTAATTTGATATCGCCTCAAGGGCCAAGTGAAATTACACGGCGGGCCAATTTTGGCCCGCGGGCCAGAGTTTGACATCCATGGTATAGATGGTCGATGGTCTAGACTTCGACTAGGCTACTGTTTATTTACCTGAATCAGTGCAGATTTGGGCGTATTTTGAAAGGTTTATAGGCAGATATATAAGGGATCATGGACAAAAATACGCCTCCCTAGGGAGGTGTTTAGGGCACGGCCGACCGGTAGGAGGCCACGGGGAAGACTCAGGACACGTTGGGAAGACTATGTCTCCCGTCTGGCCTGGGAACGCCTCGGGATCCCCCGGGAGGAGCTGGACGATGTGGCTGGGGAGAGGGAAGTCTGGGCTTCCCTGCTTAGGCTGCTGCCCCCGCGACCCGACCTCGGATAAGCGGAAGAAGATGGATGGATGGATGGACAAAAATATTTAAAATAGACTGGAGTGGATTTATACACTCTTAAGAAACTTATATTTTTTAATGATTTAAACCATTTATCATCACCAAGACCTCACTGCTCGCCACAACCTCATTAATTTGACACTTAGGGTATTTAAAGAAGAACATATTGAAGGTACATCATGTCTTTACATCTAAGGGGTCCACAAATTAAAACAAATTTCAGTGAAAGACGAATTTGCATTTATTCATGCATCGGTAGGTAACGTATTTGATTGACCAAACCAAGTGCCGTGCTGCAGTGATCGTTACGCTAATGAGAGAAAGAATATGGTTGTTTGCAGTTGATTTCCTGCTACAAATATCTGTCTCATCTACAATTCATGTCTGCAGTTGTTTTTATGGTGTGAAGTTCATATTTTGTCTCATTATTTAGCTAAAAATGTTCCTGTTGTTCAGCAATGTTTGCTAGCGATATCAAGAATCATTATATACCGTTGAGCCTACGAGAGATGTATTCATCTAGTTTATCAATATTATTAAGGATATTTTGTTGATGCTAAGAAATATCACCAAAGACACTATGGTCATCTGTGTCGAATAAAGCACTTGTCTTTCCTGAACAACAACAACTAAGCTTTTAGTTTCTGTTATGAAAATCAGAATTAAATACCGTAGATTGGACCAACAATTAAAATATTTATTACTATGACTTAACATGACGTTAATTTTTTTGCACAACCAGGTCAGTAGTTATATTTAAGCATAGCAACCACAGAAGAACACAAACGAATGCAATCTCGTGTCCTTTTCTTACGTTTAACTCTGATATCAAACAACATAAAGAATAAACTTGTTTGCATCACAGAAAGTTTCTCAAACAAATCAAATGTTTAAACAAACATTTTACAAAGTGATCGCTGCAGACACAACCATGGTCCGAATGTATTCCACAAGATGATGAAAGTGATATTTTTAAGAGCCATTTCCTTCGACGCACTTCTGTTTTTTTCCCTGACTGTATTACCTTTATGAGCCACTTCTTCCGGGACTCTATGAAAGCTCTTTCTTATTTCTCTATTCGAACAATTGAACACCCAAGAACTGAACAGCAATACAGCATTTTATTAGTCCTGCTTCAACCACAGACCTTGGTACACTTTGACAGCCAATTTGGACCCGGTAATGGCGAAAACCACACTTACGACGTCTGTTTCCATCCTCTTTTCTTTGCAAGGATTATAAATCATTCTTCATCTAAATGGGAATATATGAATATCCGAGCAGTCAGCATCCTAATGACAGCAGACCTTATGTAGTAAGTGATGTTTTATTATGTTTGTTGGCTCTCATAAAGTCTGCAGTGAGCACTAAACAGTGATGTTGTAAAAAAACAAAAATGGATGTGACGCATTTTTAAAATTAATGCATCAGTATCACTGTACTAATAGAAACACAGTTTAGAGTTGTTTGTTTTTTTGCATTAAAAAAAAAAGGTTTTGTTTAAACAACATTAAATTGAATTTGCTTAGAACACTTCCTGTCATCCTGATACCAACATCTAGTGTATTAAATCTGAATGTGTGGGCACGTACCGCTTTGTTAACAACACCTCTGAATGCTACACGTTTTCTGGTGGGTCCAGGGGTGTTTTTTTGACACCGTGCACGTCCATACAAATATCATATTTACATCTGCAGCACCTTCCCTCCACACTTTTTTGTTTGTGTTTCTCTTACGCAATAAGAAGATTGCTCAAACACGCTCCCTCAGACGCTCACTGAGCGTTTCCCACGCAGTGTGCACCTCAGGAGACCTTACCCCTTTTCTGGCGCCGCTCCATTTGGCTGTCACACCATCAAGATCCAACATGTGCCGGAGTCTAATGAAGTAATCTTTTGCCCAAGGGTGATGAAACTGTACAGCAAATCCCTGACAGTTTCACTTTTCTAATGAGTAAGAAGATTTTTAAAAATAATTTGTAGCTCAATGGCCTGATGTACTTTGTATCAATGTATTTTTATTATTGCTTAGAAACCTAATGTGACCTTTTCCTACCCCCATTATGGTTAGGATGTAGTCATATGTTGTACTCACATGTAAGTGAAAGAGAAAGGACACATAATCTTTGTAAAGCAGCTGCTTTGTTACGCTGAAATGTTGCAGAAAAAAACTCCTAAATGTGTCACTAAATGGGAGTTACGTAAGAAAATAGCGTAAAATGTATAAAACTACAGAGAATATACAATTATATATATATATATATATATATATATATATATATATATATATATATATATATATATATATATATATATATATATATATATATACAGTATAAATATATTAGGGGTGTGGGAAAAAATCGATTTGAATTCGAATCGCGATTTTCACGTTGTGCGATACAGAATTGATTCTCTTTTTTTTTAAATCGATAATTTTTTTAATTTATTTATTAATTATTTAATTTATTTTATTATTATTATTTTTTTAATTAATCAAAATCCAACAAAACAATACACAGTAATACGATAACAATGCAATCCAATTCCAAAACCAAACCCGACCCAGCAACACTCAGAACTGCAATTAACAGAGCAATTGAGAGGAGACACAAACACGACACAGAACAAACCAAAAGTAGTGAAACAAAAATGAATATTATCAACAACAGTATCAATATTAGTTACAATTTCAACATAGCTGTGATTAAAAATCCCTCATTGACATCATCATTAGACATTTATATTTATAACAAAAAAGAACAATAGTGTCACAGTGGCTTACACTTGCATCGCATCTCATAAGCTTGACAACACACTGAGTCCATTATTTTCACAAAGATAAAATAAGTCATATTTTTGGTTCATTTAATAGTTAAAATGAATTTACATTATTGCAATCAGTTGATAAAACATTGTCCTTTACAATTATAAAAGCTTTTTACAAAAATCTACTACTCTGCTTGCATGTCAGCAGACTGGGGTAGATCCTGCTGAAATTCTATGTATTGAATGAATAGAGAATCCTTTTGAATTGGGAAAAAAAATCGTTTTTGAATCGAGAATCGTGTTGAATTGAAAAAAAAAAAATCGATTTTGAATTGAATCGTGACCCCAAGAATCGATATTGAATCGAATCGTGGGACACCCAAGATTCACAGCCCTAATATATATATATATATATATATATATATATATATATATATATATATATATATATATATATATATATATATATATTAGATTAAAGATGAATCTAATATATATATATATATATATATATATATATATATATATATATATATATATATATATATATATATATATATATATATATATATATATATATATATATATATATATATATATATATATATATATATATATATATATATATATATATATTAGATTAAAGATGAATCTAATATATATATATATATATATATATATATATATATATATATATATATATATATATATATATATATATATATATATATATATATATATATATATATAATACAGGCCAAAAGTTTGGACACACTTTCTCATTCAATGCATTTTCTATATTTTCATGACTATTTACATTGTAGATTGTCACTGAAAGCATAAAAACTATGAATGAACACATGTGGAGTTATGTACTTAACAAAAAAAGGTGAAATAACTGAAAACATGTTTTATATTCTAGTTTCTTCAAAATAGCCACTCTTTGCTCGGATTACTTTTTCGCACTCTCTTGGCATTCTCTCGATGAGCTTCAAGCACACCTGTGAAGCGAAAGCCATTTCCAACTGATACCCCCCCACCCCCAACTGAACTGGTATCATTTAGGCAGATGTGAAGCTGCCCTAAATATATCATATATATTATATATGATATAATATACAGCTATATCATATATATTATAAAATCCCCTGAAGAGCAGGGAAACCTGCGAAACAGGCTTGTAGGGATGAAATAGCCACTGTGTTTTTTCCTAATGTATATATATATATATATATATATATATATATATATATATATATATATATATATATATATATATATATATATATATATATATATATATATATATATATATATGTGTATATATATGGTATATATTTGGTATATATGTATATATATATATATAAATATTAGGGATGTCCGATAATATCGGCCTGCCGATATTATCGGCTGATAAATGCGTTAAAATGTAATATCGGAAATTATCAGTATCGTTTTTTTTATTATGGGTATCGTTTTTTTTTTTTTTAATTAAATCAACATAAAAAACACAAGATACACTTACAATTAACGCACCAACCCAAAAAACCTCCCTCCTCATTCACACAAAAGGGTTGTTTCTTTCTGTTATTAATATTCTGGTTCCTACATTATATATCAATCAATCAATCAATAATGTTTATTTATATCAATATATATCAATACAGTCTGCAGGGATACAGTCCGCAAGCACACATGATTGCGCGTGCTGCTGGTCCACTAATAGTACTAACCTTTAACAGTTAATGTTACTCATTTTCATTAATTACTAGTTTCTATGTAACTGTTTTTATATTGTTTTACTTTATTTTTTATTCAAGAAAACGTTTTTAATTTATTTATCTTATTTTATTTTATAATTTAAAAAAAAAAAGTACCATACCTGGTTGTCCAAATTAGACATAATAATGTGTTAATTCCACGACTGTATATATCGGTTGATATCGGTATCGGTTGATATCGGTATCGGTAATTAAAGAGTTGGACAATATCGGAATATCGGATATCGGCAAAAAGCCATCATCGGACATCCCCAATAAAAAAAAAAAAATATATATATATGTGGTATATATTTGGTATATACATATATATATATATATATATATATATATATATATATATATATATATATATATATATATATATATATATATATATATATATATATATATATATATATATATATATATATATATATATATATGCAGTAGGGCTGCGAATCTTTGGGTGCCCCACAATTCGATTATAAATCAATTTTTTTTCTGATTCAACGCGATTCTCGATTCAAAAACGATATTTTTACGATTCAAAACGATTCTCTATTTATTCAATACATAGGATTTCAGCAGGATCTACCCCAGTCTGCTGACATGCAAGCAGAGTAGTAGATTTTTGTAAAAAGCTTTTATAATTGTAAAGGACAATGTTTTATCAACTGATTGCAATAATGTAAATTTGTTTCAACTATTAAATGAACCAAAAATATGACTTATTTTACCTTTGTAAAAATATTGGACACAGTGTGTTGTCAAGCTTATGAGATGTGATGCAAGTGTAAGCCACTGTGACACTATTGTTCATTTTTATTTTATTTTTATTTTTTATAAATGTCTAATGATAATTTCAATGAGGGATCTTTAATCACTGCTATGTTGAAATTGTAACTAATGTTGATACTGTTGTTGATAATATTCATTTTTGTTTCACTACTTTTGAAATGTTCTGTGTCGTGTTTGTGTCTCCTCTCAATTGCTCTGTTTATTGCTGTTCTGAGTGTTTGGTTTTGGAATTGGATTGCATTGTTATGGTATTGCTGTGTATTGTTTTGTTGGATTGATTAATTTTAAAAAATAAATAAATGAAAAAAAAAGAAAAGAAAAAAAAGGACGAAAAAAATATAGATTTTTGAAAAATGAGAATCGATACTGAATCGCACAACGTGAGAATGGCGATTTTAATTCGAATCGATTTTATCCCACACCCCTAATATACAGCCCGGCCCGGCCAGATTTTTTTTAACTTAATGCGGCCCCCAGAGTCAAAAAGTTTGGGGGACCCTGATGTAGAACAATAAAAACCTTTTCAAATAAGAAAAGAAAACTCTTTAGAGATTGTGGGCATTATACAGTGAATAGTGCCCCCCTCAACCCACCACCAGCTGCATGAAAAGAGAAGGGGAGGGCAAAGTGGGAGGACCTGAGAGCATTGAGCTGCTTCCACACTTCATTGAGAACTCTGCCAGCACCAACTTAACATCAAGACCTGACTCTTCGTGCCTTTCTCACTGGGGATTTTACGCCTTTTTGTGGAAACAATACGAAATATCCCTCGATTCATTTACGTTTTGTCTTTTTTACTTTTATGTCTTTTACATTTTTCCCACCAACACCCGGAGTACACCCAACTGTGGATCTATGCCAACCCTACGCGGGAGTCAACGCCAAATTGTGAAGTAGAAGAGGAGGAATGTATCGTTTCTTTGTGAGACTAACATTTCTGACTTCTGCCATCGTCGTCTCACAAGGTAAAAACTTATGTTTTTGTTGTTGTTGTTGTTGTAATATCTGGAATAAGATGATCATTTCGATTCAGGGATAGTTTGGTGTTTAATTGGTATACGGACACAGCCGGGACACCTGGAATTATGTCCGCGCGAACGACTTCTGCACCTAAACGTCTTTTGTTTTGTTTTTTGTTTTTAAAGTTTCTTCAACCTGCACAAGTTTTGCATCACTTTTCTCTGCTCAAATAAAAAAGTGAATATGTTTGCAACTAGGTAAAGTATATTTGTTCTGTGCTGATTAGGTTTTTACTCGTTGGGTTTTAAATAGCATGATGCATAATAGCAGTAAGTGCGTTTGTTGGGCCGGGGGGTTGGAACGCTCAAGGGGAGGGGAGGGGAGGGGTTGGGGGTGCGCCTTTTGTCTGCGTGAGCGTGCGTGTGTGTGCGTGTGCGCGCGAGAGGAGGCAACCCCGCTAAACAATGCCCGAGGAGAGTGTTTTATGGCTCGTGCTGGACTCTGATTTCTTTTGTTCACTGTTCAGTTCAGCAGCTGCCGCCCCCCCCCTGCAAAGTGTGTGCCCCCCCCCATAAAAAAAAAAAAAAAAAAGCCACGCATCATCACGACGCGAGCCCACCTGTGCACACCACACTTTTTTTTGAGCGTGCAACAAATCAATGAAAAAAAAATAACATAACTATATATTGTGTCTGCATTCAACAGGTCTAAAATGCTCTCTGCCCACTGAATTGTGTCTAAATGGAGGAAGATGTGAAGCCGCCCTGAATGGAAATGGAGAATGCAAGTAAGTTTGTTGGGGTGGGATTTTGCGCGGGAATTGCTTTGTAACAATGCTTTTAGGATTGGTGCAGAAAGACAAACAGGGGACAACATATCCCCCCCCCCCACCGCCCGCTTTCATTCCATCCTTTGAGCAGCCCACTGTGCCCAGGCAACCAGATTGAGGCCGGAGGGGACCCTCCTCTGGTCCGGTGTGTTTTTTTTTTAGCGTACCCCTGCTGCAGCCATTCCTTTGGAAAAAAAAAAAGAAGTAAAGAACGGGGGCCTCGAGATGTGTGGAAGGGCGACTTGGACAAAAGCCGCCCACCATCACCACCCCACCTCTCCCTCTCCACAGGCCTGTTAATGAATGCAAGTGAGAGGACGCGTCCAGCCCTAAATCTTGTTTTTCTGCTCTTTCACGGTGGCGACAGCTGGGGTTCGTCCGCCGCCCGTCACCCATTGTTGTGTAGTCGGAATAATGCTGTGTGACTAATCGGAGTGGGCCTTCCCATCATGCCACGGCCGCCCCAAACGACACACCACTCACTCAGCAAACCTCTGGCATAGCCCCCCCCCCGTCTGTTACCCCCCCAGATCCAAAAGGCTTGTCTCCTGCTTACTGAATGGATAAGCCCACCCTCCCTGACCCCTGCTTTGCATCACCCGTGTGTGATCTCCATTAGAAAGCCAGATGGCTGTGAAATCTAATTGGTTAGGATGTCAAAAGAGTGAGATTGATTGGACTTTTAGGTATAGATGTGGCAGCTGCTAAACATTTTTATTAAAAAAAAACATACATTTCTTAGTTCTATACCTTGAAGACAAAATAGATTTCAGTCATCTCTGTTGGTTGCAGTTGAAGAGTCAGCCATAGCAGCTCCGGGGTGGGCCCTGTCCCCCCTCGGGGCATGTGGTCGTGGTGGGCGCCTCTTCTGGTCTGTGGGGACAAAGGGGGAGCATTGAGGAGCCAATGCTACTAGCCAGGGGCATCAATTCACAGTATCTAATCTGCACACACTCCCCCCAGCCCCCGCCTCCCCACATCCACCCAAACTCACACACGCACACACTCCATCCGCACGTGTACATATGGTCACATCCATATACTATCTCTACGAAGAGGTGACTGTGGGGATGCATTTTTGCCTGTTACCAATTATAAACAGACATTATATAATTGTCGCCGCACCCAGCAACACTTTTCCTCTGCCTCCCATCTCAGACCCAAACCCAGCGGCCATCAGTCAAGTGGGAGCAACTGGGGGAAATCAGCATTACTGTGGTGATGAGGATGTCAATACATCAACAATATTTAATTAGAATGCAATGGTGAAACCTAGTGGTGTATTTAGGCACAAGTGTTGTTTTTTTTGCAAAAGTTGTGCGTGCAATCACTTTATATGTCCTACGGCACCGTAACATATGGTGACACAGTTGCGAGGGGTAAAATACAAATCCTCTTTGGGCTCCCACTA
This sequence comes from Entelurus aequoreus, assembly GCF_033978785.1. Taxonomy (NCBI): domain Eukaryota; kingdom Metazoa; phylum Chordata; class Actinopteri; order Syngnathiformes; family Syngnathidae; genus Entelurus; species Entelurus aequoreus. The sequence goes on along the minus strand of NC_084751.1, from coordinate 22,862,839 downwards.
GGCGTGAGAACAGGGAGTAAAACTGCACGATTCGGTTGGGTGTAAACCGGTAATCAGATGTCTTTTTTAATGGGGTTGACTAGGATTATAACCGCATGTTGAAACAATACCTATTCTGCATTTAAAATCATGCAATGAACTGGTATTATTTATGATTTTGTGTGTGAGGGCGATGATAATCCTGATATATGCGGTGGGGATTAGGGATGGGTATCGTTCACATTTGAATGTATACCGGTGCAAAATCAGTACTTCCGAACTGATACTTTAAAAAAATGGAAAACTAACTATACAGAACAAAGAATGTTCTGAGAAACAATTTATCGTAATGTTGATATTCGTAGATGCACCCTGATCACAGTGCAAAATGAGGAAGAGTTGCTGTTGTGATGACCCCAACGCCAACATGTGTTTGTGGTGTTGGACCTGTTGGCGTGTTGTAGTCGGCAATAAAGATTTAAAACAATGTGTGCTTCAGTTGAGACGCTACCGGATTAAATAACAAGGATTTACTTGCACGATATCACCTTCAAGCACTTGTTGCAGCTGGTTGATTTAGAATTTTCGTTGTGGTTACTACCGTTTACGTTTGTACCAAGGCCATTATGAAACTGAGTTTCAGTACACATCCCTAGTGGGGGAACATTAATAAATATTTTGTAGATTTAAAACAATAAGGACTAAATCTGATTAATCTAAATCTGTGAGCATGAATTGATGGAGCCTGCTCGGATTAGAGGCAAAATATCTTCTAAAACAAACTGAACAGTCCAGTTGCGTTGGATTGAGAATACAATGACCTGGATGAATGAGAACCTCCATAGACAACTTAAAGCAATACTGTGGTCTATTTTGGAGACATACAAAAAAGCTAATTTAGCTTCCTGTTTCCTGTAATGGGCTGGATGGATCTAAAAAGTGTACAATTCAAATTTCCATTGATGCCAAGATGAGGAGGGCAAACTAAAGTTGTGTGTCTTACTGGTGCTGCTTTGTCGAAATAAAGACACCCTTTTGGTCTGAGGTGACCGCTGGTAGTAAATTTAGGAAACACCTGCAACTGCTTGAAATATAAAAAGACATATGACCAAAATAGATCCCCTGGAGAGCCAAAAACGTGACAGTTGTCAACAGGTTGGTGTGTTTGGAGGCCCCTGACCTTGCACTTGGACGTCTGGTGTTGCATATTGATGGTAAAATGTGTCACTCGTAAAAAACTGTCTGCAGTGGGCTTGCAAACAACACTAAAGAGACGTTCCACTTTCCCTCAAGGAATGCCGTTTTTCATTATCCCTCCTATAGGATTACTACATCATCTCCATGAGGGCCTAAACCCATCAGAAGCGTACAAGAGAGCATCAATGAGTAGACTTTATTTAAGCTGTAAAGACACTGCTCCCCACTGATCGAGCCCACCACTTCATGCCTGTTGCTTGCAAGTGCAACTAGCATTGTGGATTTAGAATGCAGTCCAGATGGGATCAACAGCATTGCACGTTCATAGACTGTTTAGAAATGAGCAGGGGTTTGTGTTCCTGTAGCCAACGGGACTCAGCGATAAGGAGCTAATTTGGCTCTAGTGGGTGCTGAAACCTCACATACCCCTCTTGAGGCTGTTAAATGTGGAAACTCCTCTACTGGGTCAGTGTTGCACTGCAGGGCCATAGGGCAAATGATTCAGTGAGTATGTGTTTTTCCCCATCTGTGCTTCAATTATACACAAGGAAGAGAAACCCACCAGACAGGGGGACAACACAACAGTGTTGAATTTACGCTAAAAACACACAAATAGACATAAAAAAGATGACAGTTGGTTAAATTGTAATTGGAATCGTGGGAACTGCAAACAGGAGGTGTTCCTTTGATTAACCTGAGTAAACAGGGAGGCAGATACCAATCAGCAAACAGTGGAGTGGATCCTTATCTCTGAGAAAAACACTAAATATGTTGTGGACCAAATGAGGTAATTCAGCCAAGGAGCCATAAATCTTCCCACTTGGCTCCATTTTAGGGGGTGAGACAGGAAGTGGCCAATTGTCTGTGTGACAGTTGCAGAAATGCTTCACCTCTGTGTTTTGCTGTAACTCAACACTCCGAAGACCTCCATCTTCTTCTGGTGATATTAAAGTACTGATTTGTTTGTAGACAACACACTACATGTGTTCAACAATGTGTTAACTAATTGAATAGGTACATTTTTTGTTGTAGCTACAGAGTCCAGCTGCTGGTCTTACGAACAGATGTTAACCACAGGGGTCAGGTTTTGGCCGGTGATGACACAAGAAGACAACAAGTTCAAAGTGAAGAGAATTGTATAAGCAAATATATGTCTTTGAGGAAGCAACTGAAAGATTTATGAGTGAAAAGGAAAAAAGATCCCATTACAGTTTCATAAACACTATGAAAGGAAAGAGCAAAGGGTGTAAAACTTTACTGTACTTGGCTGACATAAGATTTTCCCCAGCAGTGGCATTTCCACCCCGCAGTCGTCTGGTTTTGTGTTGTCAGGTTGGGATAAAGTCAACCCGAGTGTGGCAGATGGTAGGCTGGGCCCGGCGGGGGTATAAGGGGAGAAGGCAACAAGGCTGTCCCCATACAAAAGTGTTTAGGGTCAGAGGTCGGGGAAGCATCTGCTCCAGGCCTGAGGGGGACATTGCATTGTTGGGAAAGACCTGTTGCTGTGGTGTGTCCCAAGAGTGGACTGGTTTCTGGACAAAAAAGATAGTTCAGTTAGATTTTCCACGCAGTGAAGAAAGGTTATTTTGTTTGTATGAAGTGAAATGCGAACCGGGGATACTTCAAAGCCTCCACAAATGCCTTAACAGTCTTCTGCCAATTGTAACTGTCTGGACTCCCTGCGGTGCACACAATCCGCTAAGAGGTCTCACCTACCTAACGTCAACATGAGAGTTTTTGGCAGCCATGTGCGACACAAGGGGATAGCTGTAAAAGGGAAACTACTAGGGAGTCTGCTAAGAGGGAAATGGGGAAAGTGTGTATGTCGGCAGGGAATGTCAAAACAGGAGAGGAGTTAAGACCCAAAGTGTGTTGGCTGGAGTGTGATGAAAAGACAGAAGTTGAAACAGCTGACTTCACATGAGTTCTTAATGTTCCCGGAGGAGAGGTTGGCTTGTCGAGAACCCCCTGAGGGGAGACAGGGAAGCAAGAGTGCAGGAAGAGAAAAAGGAGAAAGAGAAGGAGGGGTCTTGTCCGACAGCTGCCCTCATTAACATGCGCACCTGCTCCCTGTGGAGATACAAACAGATGCCCTCCCTGACACATAAACTCTCACATAGGCTCATCTAAAAGTCAGCATTTTTGTGAATGTTGTCATTCATGCTCTTTATTTATTTTGTCATATGCTAATAGACTTTATTGGTCAGATTTAGTCTGGCTTTATCTAACCAATCCAATTCTTCTAAGACAAACCGAACAGTCCAGTTACGATCAATTGAATGTCCTGAGAAAAGTCAGCTTTGTTATTTATAAGAGCAAAATCAAACGACATAATTACAATTTTGCTCTCCCACTGTAGCATTTTTACTTTTGTGTCTGAATGGGAGCAAGGAATGTGACTGGGCTTTAGGTCCTGAATGCAGTGTTTCATGGTGGCCGGCACGACCTTCCTTGATCTCCACGTTCATTGAGGATGAGTATGGACAACGTGGGCAGCAAATGTAGCCGGAATGGGGCGACACTCCACTACAGAGTCCCTTTTTGCGGCACAGTGTGTTTTCAAAGTTCAGAGAGAGTCTAATCCACATAGACGCACAATAACAACACCCCTGCTAGAGCGGGTGGGAAAGTATCGGGTCCCCTTTTTCCTACTCAACTGCCATTGCAGTTGAGTAGGAAAAGTGTAAACTGAGAGACTATGCTTTAATCCTGTTTGTTGGTAGTTAGCCAGATTAGCCAAAAACTACACGGCTGTAGAGGGCCAAGGAAGGAACGGATTACATTTAGCTGCAAAACACTTTTTAGTTACCCTTTTTAGTGCAGCTATCCCAGCTGTACTCGGACGGAAGACAGGGTACACCCTGGACAAGTTGCCACCGTATCGCAGGGCATAACACAGATAGACAGACAACCAATCACACTGACATTCACACACTAGAGCTCGTCGATCGCTCATTCAGTTCAAGAAAATGTCTCCATAAAAACAATGTAAACATGAATAATGAGTTCCAGCCTTGAAAACCCTTCATACAGTATTTTAGGAAAAGTTTGTACACTTGTACACTTTGAACCTAATATAAAGTGCTGTATAATACTGTATATCAAACAAACATAACAAGGGGGTGATGGATCAACTTTCTATCTAATAACAAAGCCAAAACAAACACATTTAGCTGACCTGCCCTTCTGATACGCACCCATACTGTCACTAGCCCAGTTTGAAATGACAAAACTCAACTTTAACTGGCTACAATAATTAAGGATAAAAAATAAAATCCACGTTACCTTGTCGGTCAATCTTTTTGGCATGCAGCGAAAGAGAGATGGTAGGGAGAAGTCAGTGTTGCAAAGCTGTGAATACTTCCTGAATGTTCCAAACCCCACATCGCTTGTCCATTGCTTTGTTTGAAATCATATTAAGATAGCAAAACTAGAAAAAAACTGTAACAAGGTTTAAAACACCTAAAACATACACAAAGTAGTAATTAGCGCAGTAGCTAATGATAGTTTTGCTTTGATGACTGAATCAGCCCGCCCACAATGGCTGTGCTGCCGGGCACAAAATGGCTGCACTGTGAGGCACACAATGAGTGGATGAAATGTTTGTACTCTGAGACGTGGTTCGTTTACTAAATTTATTGGGTCTGTGGTTCATGAGGGGTTTGTAAATCAAAGTTCCACTGTACCTGGATTGTGGCATAGTGGGACAGTGACCAATCAGATCCAGAAGATGGAGCTATTGTGAAAAAAAGAGTGTGTCGCCTTCTCATCATGTCCATCATCAGAAGGCACATTTTATAATGAACAATAAAAGAACAATTTCTAATCCCCACTTCCTCTACGCCAGGTGTCCCAGTGACTATGTAGGCAACCGATGTCAATTTCCCAGCCCGTGCAGCCCATCGCCGTGCCGCAACGGTGGCGAGTGTCGTGCCGTCTCCCACGGTAACACATTTGACTTCCGTTGCGTGTGCCGGCTTGGTTTCACGGACCGCCTCTGTCTGACTCCGACCAACCATGCCTGCATGAGCTCCCCATGTCGCAATGGAGGAACGTGCGACCTCATCACCCTTGCTGCCTACCGCTGCCGCTGCTCACCCGGGTGGTCAGGTAGGACAAGTCTCTCGTCGGTCTTTCTCTTTCTACCTGCTGGAGTGACTCATGTTTTTTTTTCTTCCGTCTTCTCAAGGCAAAACTTGCCAACACTCTAACCCATGCGCATCGAATCCATGCGCAAATGGCGGCCAGTGCTCGGCCTTCGATTCCAACTTCATATGCACCTGCCCACCTACCTTCCACGGTCAAACTTGCAAGCAAGATGTCAACGAGTGTGCACAGACCCCAAACCCCTGTCTTAACGGCGGCATATGCGTGAACGAGGTGGGCTCCTACCACTGTCGTTGCCCGCAGGATTACACCGGGATGCACTGCGAGACCCGCTACGTCCCATGCAGCCCACAGCCGTGCCAGAACGGGGGCACATGCGTCCAGAAGGGGGACACTTCCTACGACTGTAGCTGTCTTATAGGTAACACATTGATAACAAATGACACACTTACTGTCAGGACAAATACTCACAACTTCCTATCAGTTTCAATGGGCAGGAAGCAGTCGTGCAGATGTTTCTTTTTGATAACCCTGTAACACACATACAAGTGTCCCCTTTATTGTGATGGCAGGTAATCAACCTTTAAGATTTATGGTGCACACCAAACTGCACTAAAAGGCATTAATGTTCAGGCTTTAAACACTCGCACTACTTCCGTTGCAACATGCCGACAAATGAAAGATTGCACGCCAATTGTGTGTTAAAGTTTAAGCTGTGTGACTCTAGTGGGTGTCTGTGCTGGAATGTGGTGAGATAGTGGAGCTGAGGTGGCACCTGCTGAGGCGCGGGTCGATAGTTAATCATGTTATCGTGGCTATAAAACACCCACACACGCTTGGAGGAGACACGCTGCCTAAAGCATGAAAGCAGTGTAGCCACGCAAATGTAGAAGTACTTATCTTAAGTGTGCAGAGATTAGATGAGAAAACAAAGAAGCGGCTATACAGTACACTCAAAAACCTAATGTGTTTTGAATCCGGTTGATGTCTTTTTTTGCATCTTGCTTAATCACATACTCACTATTTTCTCAGGATTCACGGGTCAGAACTGTGAGCACAACATTGATGACTGTCCAGGCCACAATTGTCAGAATGGTGGCGTATGCGTTGATGGCGTCAACACCTACAATTGCCAGTGCCCGCCTCATTATACAGGTAACAAGATACTTAAAAAGTACTTTGTAATTTGGTTACCTTGAATTATCTGAACGATTATGATCCTTTCTTCTCTTAGGACAATACTGCACCGAAAATGTGGACGAGTGCGAGTTAATGCCCAACGCGTGTCAGAACGGAGGCACTTGCCATGACACACATGGCAGCTACCACTGTGTCTGCGTCAATGGGTGGACGGGAGACGATTGCAGCGAGAACATCGACGACTGCGCCAGCGCCGCTTGTTACCACGGCGCTACCTGCCACGACCGCGTGGCTTCCTTCTTTTGCGAGTGTCCACATGGGCGCACAGGTGCGACTCTTAACTTTCAGGACTCAGTAAAGAGCTTGAGTGTGATGGCGCTAATGGTATTGATTTTCCTTGCTGTGTTCAGGTTTACTGTGCCACTTGGATGACGCGTGCATCAGCAACCCATGTCAAAAAGGCTCCAACTGTGACACTAACCCGGTCAATGGCAAGGCCATCTGCACATGCCCGCCGGGTTACACTGGGTCAGCCTGCAATCTGGACATTGATGAGTGCTCCCTTGGTAGGTCCACTTCCTAGTTCCTCTAATTTCATTATTTAGGGACTTAACAAACACATTTCACACAATTAACCATAGCATATTAAAGGCCTACTGAAACTCACTACTACTGACCACGCAGTCTGATAGTTTATATATCAATGATGAAATCTTAACATTGCAACACATGCCAATACGGCCGGGTTAACTTATAAAGTGCAATTTTAAATTTCCCGCCACACTTCCGGTTGAAAACGTTTAGATATGATGACGTATGCGCGTGACGTCAACGGTTGATACGGAAGTATTCGGACCCATTGAATCCAATACAAAAAAGCTCTGTTTTCATCCCAAAATTCCACAGTATTCTGGACATCTGTGTTGGTGAATCTTTTGCAATTTGTTTAATGAACAATGGAGACTGCAAAGAAGAAAGCTGTAGGTGCGATTGGTGTATTAGCGGCGGACTAGAGCAACACAACCAGGAAGACTTTGAGGATAGCAGACGCACTAGCCGAACGACCTCACCTCGACTTCCTCCGTCTCCGGGCAGCCAACCGCATCTGTGATTGGGTGAAGTCCTTTGTCGTACCGTCGATCGCTGGAACGCAGGTGAGCACGGGTCGTGATGAGCAGACGTAGCTGGCGTAGGTGCAGAGCTAATGTTTTTAGCATAGCTCTGTCGAGGTTCCGTAGCTAAGTTAGCTTCAATGGCGTCGTTAGCAACAGCATTGTTAAGCTTCGCCAGCCTGGAAAGCATTAACCGTGTATTTACATGTCCAGAGTTTGGTAGTATTGTTGATCTTCTGTCTATCCTTCCAGTCAGGGACTTATTTGTTTTGTTTCTATATGCAGTAAAGCCCGATGCTATCACGTTAGCTCAGTAGCTAAAGAGCTTCACCGATGTATTGTCGTGGAGATAAAAGTCACTGTGAATGTCCATTTTGCATTCTCGACTCTCATTTTCAAGAGAATATAGTATCCGAGGTGGTTTAAAATACAAATCCGTGATCCACAATAGAAAAAGGAGAGAGTGTGGAATCAAATGAACCCTTGTACCTAAGTTACGGTCAGAGCGAAAAAAGATACGTTCTGCATTGCACGCTAGTCCTTCACTTTCACGTTCCTCATCCACAAATCTTTCATCCTCGCTCAAATTAATGGGGTAATCGTCGCTTTCTCGGTCCAAATCTTTCTCGCTGCTGGTGTAAACAATAGGAAAATGTGAGCAGTCCTTCCTCCGGTGTCGTCACGCTACTTCCGGTAGGGGAAAGGCTTTTTTTTATCAGAGACCAAAAGTTGCGAACTTTATCGTCGTTGTTCTATACTAAATCCTTTCAGCAAAAATATGGCAATATCGCGAAATGATCAAGTATGACACATAGAATGGATCTGCTATCCCCGTTTAAATAAAAACATTTCATTTCAGTAGGCCTTTAATTAATGAATTACTATTAGAACGCTATGGCATCAAAGGGTTTGTCTTGTACTGGGGAAGAAGCTCCTTAACCAAAAGGAAGCAATACATAAAGCTAGGCGAACACATGACTTCATCTCTAAATATATGTTGCGGTGTATCCAAGGGATCAATACTGGCACCAAAATCTCTTTATAAACAACAATTGTTAAGGTACGAAGACTTAAATGGAAAGTGCACTTTTTTGTATTTTTGCCTATTATTCACAATCCTCATGTAAGACCAGAACACATATGTCTTTTTTTTGCATTCTAACGCGCAAATAAATGTAAATAAAAGTCTCCTTACAATGGAATGGAGCCAAAGTAAGCCAAGACTTTATTGTGGCTGTGGCGTTCATTCTGACCACAAAACCCAAATGCCCTCCAAAAAGTATTAGCGATATTGCTATTATAACTGCCAACATTAAAGATCTACATTTAGTGACGCATTGATCAGAGGGAGGCAACTTCCTTATGCTGCTATATTGACATCAGCTGGTGAGCTGCTTTCTCGCCTCTGAGCTCATGAAAATGTATGTAGGTCATAAATCATATGTCTCACCTGCATAGTAAAATGATGTGGACATAAACTGAGAAGTTGGTAAACTTTGAGAGCCAATTTAGACCCGGACATGGTGAGGAAGACTTTGGTTTGCACCATAACTATTTTTGAACTCTTCGCGAGGATTATGAGTCATTCTTCATCTAAACGGGAATATATCAACATCCAAACAGTTGGCACCCCAGTGAGATCAGACATTGTACAGTAAGTGATGTTTGATTATGTTTGTTGCCTCTCATGAAGTCTGCATGAGTTGTAGTCAGTGTTGTAGTTGAAGAAAAAACTGAACGTCTATGAAATTAATGCGCCGCCATATGCTTAAAATGAGCAAAATACGTACGTGCCTTTTACTACATTACGTATATACATACAGCATGTATATAAGACGTTGATGAAAGGGTTTGGATGTTTTCTAAGCGCTTTATAGGAAGTATAGAGCAACTTAACTTTTGCTGGCATTTATTTACTAGTTAGAATATATAAAAAAACATATGTGTGCTTGTTTTACATACGTTTTGTAAATTATAGGCAAAATTCCAAAAAGAGTGCAGTTCCCTTTTAAAGTTAGTACTGTTTGCAGATGATACAACTGCAATTTGTTCAGGAAAGAACACACATAAGCTTATACAAATAATAATAACAGAATAAATGAATGAATTAAAGAGATGGTTTCACAAAAACAGACTATCTTTGAATCGTAGTAAAACTAAAATTATGTTATTCGGAAACAATGTATGTTAACAAGTAAATATAAATAATAAATAAATAAATGGGTTATACTTGTATAGCGCTTTTCTACCTTCAAGGTACTCAAAGCGCTTTGACAGTATTTCCACATTCACCCATTCACACACACATTCACACACTGATGGCGGGAGCTGCCATGCAAGGCGCTAACCAGCAGCCATCAGGGGCAAGGGTGAAGTGTCTTGCCCAAGGACACAACGGACGTGACTAGGATGGTAGAAGGTGGGAATTGAACCCCAGTAACCAGCAACCCCCCGATTGCTGGCACGGCCACTCTATCAACTTCGCCACGCCTTATATTACTTACTATATTGTAACTGTATGCCTGTTCGAAAAAATACAACCATAACCGTAACAATGGGGCGTATACGTTTCCACAAATACTTGACATAGTTTGTACTTTTAGGTGCCAACCCTTGTGAACACGGAGGCCGCTGCCTTAACACCAAAGGCTCCTTCCAGTGTAAGTGTCTTCAGGGATATGAGGGCCCTCGTTGCGAGATGGACGTCAACGAATGCATGTCTAATCCGTGTCAGAACGACGCCACCTGCTTGGACCAGATTGGAGGATTCCACTGCATCTGCATGCCAGGTAAGGGTGTTCATGCATATGAAAAGAACAATGTCAAGAGAAGGGAGTCACCATTTGACTAAAAGTTTTTATGCCGTCTCTGCAGGCTATGAAGGTGTATTCTGTCATATGAACACGGATGAGTGTGCCAGTCAACCTTGTCTCAACAACGGCAAATGCATCGACAAGATCAACTCCTTCCACTGTGACTGTCCTCAGGGTGAGAATACCAGACATGTTTGTTACAGCTTCCAGACAATAGATGCGTACAGTAATCCAAACAAGGGATGGTTAACGAGTTGGGTACTTTTATAAGTTCTATCAGGTACCGATTCATGTAAAATCGAATGGTGCCACATTTCGATACGTGTGTTGCACATGACGTCACCTCCGGTTGTACACTCGGCTCAAACACTTTGCCGGGAAACTAGCAGTCAAGCGATCAGAGTGGACTTGGCTCGACTGCCTCTACTGTAGGTAATGTTACAATTTTAATGCCAACAAAGAAAAATGAAGGCGCTAAAAAGTACAGCAAGGCTCTACTTTTTGAAATGTGTTACTTTGATGCTAATTTACCATAGATATGCCAACAATTAGCATTAGCGATTTTACATGGCAATTTTAACCCCTCCAAATTTGGTAATGAAAACTACAACTTGTGTGGAATTAGCACACTAAACCTTTTGTAGGACTCAACAAAAGAAAAGTCTGGCACATTGATTCTATTGGAAAATACTACTTCCTGTGTAGTATACACTAGTGCCATCTAACGCCTTGGAATTGCAACTGCATGCAAAGTATTCTATATAATAAGTAAAGTAAAGTAAAGTACCAATGATTGTCACGCACACACTAGGTGTGGCGAAATTATTCTCTGCATTTGACCCATCACCCTTGATCACCTCCTGGGAGGTGAGGGGAGCAGTGGGCAGCAGCGGTGGCCGCGCCCGGGAAACATTTTTGGTGATTTAACCCCCAATTCCAACCCTTGATGCTGAGTGCCAAGCAGGGAAGTACCGTACAATATTTGCAAATGAGACACAGAAGTGTAAGAAACAATTAACATTTATTTATTAAACATTTGAACACATATTAAAAGTACCAGAAACTGGTATTGTTGAGTACCAGTATCGATTCCCTAGTACCAAGAATTGTTATTGTATTGATTCAAATGTGAAATATATCCGTCTCTAAATGAGACCAGTAACCTTTCTGTCAGATTACACAGCTCACAAAATAAAGGTAAATGTTTTACTACTACACTGAAGGACTGCATTAGCATATTTGGCGGGCATGGAGGTTTGTGCTACAGCTTAGCGCCAAAACCGGGGGCAGGGATTGGTTTATGGCTCGCCAGCCTAAGCCCATTGTGTTGTTTGAAAGAAACTTTCTGTGCACAGTAAGGCCCGAAGAAGGGGAGGGGCTTTGGAAAGGATTGTTGTCCGTTGGTACCTTCAATGGCCGGCGGATCTCCTCGGAGAAAATATTTTCTCTGAATCTTTGCACACAACTACGATACGCTGAAGATAAAACTAAAGTTTGATTCACTTACAGGATTTTCAGGGAATTTGTGCCAGGTGGATATTGATGAGTGTGCGAGCACCCCATGTAAAAATGGAGCAAAGTGTACAGATGGTCCCAACAAATACACCTGCGAATGTGCTGAAGGTAAAACATCTGCTTTTTGATGAATCCTTTTTTCCCCCAGGTGGTCTAATATTATATTTGTCTGTGGTTGTGCAGGTTACACAGGGCAGCACTGTGAGACTAACATCAATGAGTGCTACTCTGACCCGTGTCACTATGGCACATGTAAGGACGGGCTGGCTTCCTTCACTTGCTACTGCCGCCCTGGCTATACGGGACGCTTGTGCGAGACCAACATCAACGAGTGTTTAAGCCAGCCCTGCAAAAATGGCGGCACTTGCCAGGATAGAGAGAACACGTACATCTGTTATTGCCCCAAAGGCACCGCAGGTGAGACTTCATCCCCTCTCTCTATCTGAATTTGTAGATGAGATGCTTAATGTGTTCCCAACGGTGCAGGTTTCAACTGTGAGATCAATCTGGACGACTGCAAGAGCCACCCCTGCGACTACGGGAGGTGTATTGACAAGATCAACGGCTACGAGTGTGCGTGTGAGCCGGGCTATACAGGTGAGCGCTGGGTGGAGTTTACAGGTGCAAGGGGGGTGGTCCCCTGAGCATAAGGAGGGTTGAATGAGACAGGTGGCTAGCGGGCCCACTCTGACAAAACGATGGTGTCATGTTGCCTGTGTGATATGGGGTTTGTGTGGGGGCGGTCCTGAAAAGAGCGCTGTCCCCAACCTAATATAACATTTGAAAAGACTGAGACTTATTAGTGGAATTGAAAGTTGAGACTTCAAATAGAAAAAGGGCTCGATTTGAATCACATCATTTTTTTGTGCCATTGTGATACACTTTTCTTACTAAGTAGGCTACACTTGTCATTCTCCTCTTCTCGGCTTGAAAAGAACCGGTTCTGACCGGTAGTGGCTGTGTGATTGTGGAAAAAGAGGGCAGCAAGGGAAAAAGTGTGTGTGCAGGCTGCTGTGCATCCCTCCTCCTCTTCCTCCCCTTCGTCTTTTTGTGCCGACATGGGGAGTGTGGAGGGCACGGCGGGCCTGAGACGCAAGGGGGACAGAGGACTATTGTAACTGATGGTGAGGCGGTTGGGCCCCTCCTCCTCCTGATTGATGAAGAGCAAGGGATGAGGGGGGTCTAATTGTTACTCGGCCGTGTGTGAAATGGGTCTGGCCTTCTGTCCCCTGTAAACAACCCCTGTGAGGTTAGGTGTCCCTGGATGGGGGGTGTGGGGGGTGTTGTAATATGATTGTGAATAGGGAGAGTAGGGCCTTCCTGGCAGCAGCCCCCCACCAGACTAAAAACTCTACTTCTGCTTTTCTAAGGCAAAAAAAAAAAGGGCCCCCGGGGGCCACCAGGCTCGGCACACATTGGAGCTGCTCCTGTTTTTTTTTTCTTCAATTGAATGCTCAGGGAGTCTTTAGTGTTGGCTCTCTATTGTCCAAAAGCCACACGGTTCACCTCAATGGGGTAGGCAAGGGCTGGGGCTAAGGGGAGGGTGTTCAAAGAGAAAACCCAAAGCACAGAGAAAAGTGTCCAGCTGTGCTCTGTCAGTGTGCAGAAATGTATGTTCAGGCATTCACTCTAAAATGTTGTCCTGAAATCATTCTAGGAACAATGTGCAACATCAACATCGACGATTGCGCCATCAACCCGTGTCACAATGGCGGCACTTGTGTGGACGGCATCAACAGCTTCACCTGCCTCTGTCCAGAGGGCTACAATGATGCCACCTGCATGTCCCAGGTGGACGAATGCAGCAGCAACCCCTGCATTCACGGCCGATGCAAGGACCTCATCAATGGGTGAGAAGCAGCAGATCTACTGTGGAATTTCCCCTCGCCACACCAAACTTCCAATATTGCAGCTTCACCACATGTTTTCTGGTCTTTGAGCATATTCAATAATTAAAATGGCTAAATAAATAAAATATAAGTAAACACTAGAGGAGAACAAACCAAAGTGAGCCATGACGTTATTGCGTCTGTGGCGTTCATTCTGACCATAAAACCCAAATTCCGTCCAAAACGTATTAGCGATATCGTTATTATAACCGATAACATTTAATTTAGTTTAATTTCATTTTTATTTATCTCCTTCATTGATGTGCATCTTTGATCGATAGACAATTATACCACAATTATTCAGTTATACAGTTACACACCAATGCCTGAGAAGGAGCAGGATGAAGAAAAATCTTATATTTTCCTGCCCCATTCAACATAATACGTAGTCTTACTTAATGATGTATAAACCAACAATTACATCCAAATATAACGAAAACAAACAAAAAAACACACAAAAAAAACACAAGTGCAAAACTTCATGAAGTACAAACCGAACAAAAAAAAAACAAAAGAAGTAATATACACCTCACGGGATGATACAAAACAAATACAAAACCAGGCAAAAAATAAGTAAAATAATAATAAATAAATAAATGATAAATGGGTTATACTTGTATAGCGCTTTTCTACCTTCAAGGTACTCAAAGCGCTTTGACAGTATTTCCACATTCATCCATTCACACACACATTCACACACTGATGGCGGGAGCTGCCATGCAAGGCGCTAACCAGCAGCCATCAGGAGCAAGGGTGAAGTGTCTTGCCCAAGGACACAACGGACGTGACTAGGATAATAAATATAAAGCAAAATGTAAACACTTATGGCTGTCCATATGATTTTATTGTTCTGTCTTTATAGATTTTTTTCAATTGGAATTTATTTTTACAGTCTTTTATCTCATTGTAAAGATAATTCCATAGTTTAACCCCCACCACTGATATACACATTTGTTTTAAAGTTGTCCTTGAATACTGATGTTGGAAATGACCTTTTCTTCTATGCTCTTCATTCTCAGAAGTGATGACAATCGTTTTTTGTAAATTTGCTGGTAATGTTTTACTTTTAGCCTTAAACATGACACATAATGTCTGTAACTTTACTAGCTCCTGTAATTTCAATAAACCCAAATTAATAAATAATATGTTATTAATGACCTACAGTTAGTGGCGCATTGATCAGAGAGAGGCAACTTTCTTATGCTGCTACATTGACATCAGCTGGTGAACTGCTTTCTCGCCTCTGAGCTCATAAAAATTAATCTAGGTCATAAAACATATCTCTCACCTGGATAGTAAAATGATGTGGACATAAACTAGGAGTTGGTAAAACTTGACAGCCAATTTAGACCCGGAGATGATGAGAAAGACGTTGGTTTGCACCAAAACTATTTTTTAACTGTTCGCGAGGATTATGAGTCATTCTTCATCTAAACGGGAATATATCAACATCCTAACAGTTGGCACCCCAGTGAGATCAGACATTGTACAGTAAGTGATGTTTGATTATGTTTATTGCCTCTCATGAAGTCTGCATGAGTTGTAGTCAGTGTTGTAGTTGAAGGAAAAAGTGAACGTCTATGAAATTAATGCGCCGCCGTATGCTTAAAATGAGCAAAATACGTGAGAAGCAGCAGATCTACTGTGCAATTGCCCCTCGCCACACCAAGCTTCCAATATTGCAGTTTCACCACATGTTTTATGGTCTTTAATTGAGCATTTTCAAGAATTAAAATGGCTAAATAAATTAAACATAAGTTAACACTAGAGGACACCAAACCAATCAGAGCATGTTGTTACTTTTTATGGCCACGGATTGGCTAAGCCTCAGGCAGCATTACTCTATTGGATTAGAAAAGCAAAAAGGTGACTAAAGATTGTTATTTAATGTCTCGAGGGCTCTCATAATGTTGCAAAGTGTACCTTGATTTTTTATGCTCTAGCTATGAAAATATTTGATTTATAATGAATAATTCCTACTTCATTGAAATTAATTTATTGCGGTCATGTCCAGAACCAATTAACAACGATGAATGAGGGACGACTGAGTGTCTCAGGGTCGCGTGCTGCACACATCACAAGAAATCACTGACATTTTGTTTTCATTGAAGCTATAAATGCACCTGCGATTCTGGATGGAGTGGCCCAAATTGTGACATCAACAACAACGAGTGCGAGTCCAACCCATGTATGAATGGAGGAACCTGTAAAGACATGACCAGCGGGTACCACTGTACATGCAGAGCAGGCTTTACAGGTCAGTAATGGAGACTTCTCACGCCTATGTTGTTGTCTCGGCGTTACCCTTCCTAACCAACTCTAATACCACCATGACAGGGCCTAACTGCCAAACTAATATCAACGAGTGTGCTTCCAACCCCTGCCTCAACCAGGGGACCTGCATTGATGATGTGGCAGGATACAAGTGCAACTGCCAGCTCCCTTACACCGGTACAACACTTTGTAGCTACTTATTTACATAGGGACTATCTACCTTGTTTCCACACAGAAGGCCTATCCTGTGTAGTTTAACAAAACATCATCCAGTCGCCACTAGCAGGGATGCATGTTGTGGAAAGATATGCCTGTCTGTTTTGGATGGATAACTGAGTGTGTGTTTTTTTGGGGCGGAGGAATAATGTGCCACAGTTGCTAATATAACCTGGAGAGCTCGCGCTTGCGCCACGTCCTGTTTCCTGTCTGTGATAGCACAATAACAGGAAACAGGAAATGCCTTCCTAGTTGGCTAAGTCGTCATGGAAATGGATAAGGAAGAGGGATGGAAAACTGGTTTAGTGCTCTTGTTGACACTGCTACTTACTGGCTTCAATGTTTTTTTTTTGTTCTCAGGTGAAAACTGCGAGATTTTGCTGGCCCCGTGCAACACAAGACCCTGCAAAAATGGTGGACTATGTAAAGAGTCTGAGGACTACCAGAGCTTTTCTTGCAGTTGTCCTGGGGGATGGCAAGGTACCTATTGTACCTATATGTGTTTGCAGCATCTTTGATATAATGCAAATAACAAGATTTTATTTATATTAAGGTCAAACCTGTGAGATTGACATCAACGAATGCGTGAAAAGCCCATGCGGCAATGGTGCCCTTTGCCACAACACCATGGGCAGCTACCAGTGCAAGTGCTTGTCAGGCTACACGGGTCAGAAGTGTGAGACTGACATAGATGACTGCAAACCAAGTAAGGGTCATCAAATGGACATTGTGTCTCCCAAGAAACCCATCTCAAACATCCTATTTTGCGTGTTTCAGATCCGTGCAGTAACGGCGGTCTGTGCCGCGATGGCATCAACAGTTTTACGTGTACTTGCCTGCCGGGGTTTCGCGGCGGCAGGTGTGAGCAGGATATCAACGAGTGTGAGAGTAACCCCTGCAGGAATGGCGCCAACTGCACCGATTGCGTCAACAGCTACACATGCACCTGCCCGCCAGGGTTCAGCAGCATCAACTGCGAGATCAACACTAACGACTGCACAGACAGGTAGTTCACTATGGTGACAATATTGTCAGTGACCTCAGAATTTGTGGATGATATTGACTTTGTTGTCTTTTCAGCTCGTGCTTCAACGGTGGCACATGTGCTGATGGCATCAACACCTTCACTTGCTTGTGTCTGCCTGGATTCACTGGCAGCTACTGTCAATATGACATCAACGAGTGCGACTCCAGGCCGTGTCTCAATGGAGGGACGTGTCTGGACAGTTTCGGAACGTACAAGTGCACCTGCCCTCCAGGTTACACAGGAATCAACTGTCAGGTATAGCATGCGTTTATCTGTACCACCGTCATTTTTTATGTTTTTCATTTACCATTCCCTACTTTGTTGTTTGTTAGAATCTTGTACGGTGGTGTGATTCATCCCCCTGCAAAAATGGGGGCACATGCTGGCAAAAGGGAGCCTCCTACACCTGCCAGTGTCAGACAGGATGGACTGGCCTCTACTGTGACATCCCAAGCGTGTCCTGTGAGGTAGCAGCCAAACAGCAAGGTACTAATCCAAGTGATACACACATAGTTTGTATGATTGTACATTTTTTAATCATCATCTTGGTCTTCTTAGGTGTAGAAGTGACTCACCTGTGCAGGAACTCAGGCCAGTGTCTTGATGCTGGAAGCACACATTACTGTCGTTGCCAGGCAGGCTACACTGGTAGTTACTGTCAGGAGCAAGTGGATGAGTGCTCCCCTAATCCTTGCCACAATGGTGCCACCTGCACTGATTATCTAGGAGGCTACAGTTGTGAGGTACACAATTTATCTAAAGACAAAACATTATAGGGGAAATGCACTTTTTTTGGAATGTTGCCTATCGTTTACAATCCTTATGTGAAACACATATGTTTTTCTTTTTCTCATGCATTCTACATGGTATATAAATGAGATCAAAAGTCCACATAGAATGAAGCCGCTCTGTACTGTCTATAAAGCCCTTAAAAACATCTAAGCACCTCCATTAAGGTTTTATGTACATGCTGTAAGTATTCATGTAATGTTGTAACAGGCACATTCATAGTAACATTAAATATTTATGTATTTTGCTTATTGTAAGCATATGTGGCGCATTCATTTAAAAAACACATCACAAGGTCCGCTTTTTTTTCAACAATATCACTGATTATTATTCACTGCAGACCAAATGAGAGCCAACAAACATAATACAACATCACTTACTGTATAAGGTCTGCTGTTCTTTAGGATGCTGACTGCTAGAATGTTCATATAATCCCATTTAGACTTAGAATGACTCATATTCCTTACGAAGAAAAAGTGTCTTTCTCGTCATTTCCGAGCTGTTAAAGTGTACCAACTTGTTGAAAAACGTCCTCATCCTTCTACTATCAAGGTTAGAGGCATGATTTATGATCTAGAATAAACTTTAATGAGCACCGAGGCGAAGACGCAGCTCACCAGTCGATGATGTTAATACAGGCACAAAAGCTTGTGATCGCAGCTATTACTAGTTTGTCTGCGTTAGCGCTTATAATAACAATATCACTAATACTTGATTAATATTCAAGTCACGCAATGTAAATGAAGTATTGTTGATGGTTTTTGGATGGTTATTTTTTGGGTTTTATGGGCAGAATAGAGGACCTTCCATTGGCTCCATTGTAAGTAGACTTTTATTTATGTTTATTTACGAGTTCGAATGCGTTACAAAAATAACATCCGTTGTCATAATGTTTGTGAACGATAGGCACATTTCTAAAAAAAAAAAGTGGACTTCCCCGTTAAGGGCCTGATCTACTAAATGTATGTGTGTACTGTATTAAAACATGTGCAAACATGATGCTCAAGCAAAGATGATCCACTAAGCTAATGCGAAGAGGATTGCGTCTCCTAAATGAGCAAAATAGAGAGCCCAATCCATTTAGCGTGTCTGTCTTCATGTGTATACAAAATAATAATAACAACAATACATTTTATTTGTTGGTCCCTTTCAAAACATCCAAGGTCACCTTACAGGCAAAATAATAATCACAATGAAGTCACTAAATCACTAAAAGTAAGGCAATAATAAGATTCAAGATACAAAATTAAAAGCATTAGAAAAGATAAATAAGCACTTTTGAATAGCTATGTTTTCAGTTGTGATTTCAAGTTGTCAAGATGCAACTATAATCATACAGCACTCTCATTGTGATTTATAAAGACTAAAACTGTTTTTCGGACGCTGTTTTTCATCGACAATTAGCACGTCTTGAATATTATTCAGCAATATATATTTTATAATTTTATAGATGCTGGAAGATTTAATGGGCTGTTTAAAAGAAGTTCAACTGAGTCGTTTTGGTATCTGCTTTTCTTTTAATGGTGTTTGTTTCTTCATATACTAAATATAATATTATATCATGTATCTTCTATATGAAAAATATCTTGCTATATGCATTCTCTTGAAACGAGATCATTTCAGACGTACCATCAAAACAGCACAGTTCCACCCAGAGCGCACCTTCAGCGTGCTAAAAATAGTTTGTATTGTCTATATATTGCTTCAAAATAGCCCTGACACGGTTTATACTATATTTGTGTGCTGCATGTCAACAACATGAGGAAACACCACCACGGTGAAAACAATGGCAAAAACCTCATTTGAATTGGGCGTTCTGCACCACTTTTGCACGTTACACACAGTCTTAGTAGAGCACCTGTAACAGGCCCACTAATAGTACACACCCTTTTATAATTCACACACATTATTTAGCACGTGCTATTTGGATGTTATTAGATCAGGCCCTCTGTGTGACTTATTTTTTTTTACAGGATAAATACTCACAATTGTGTCTGTATCTCTAGTGTCTCCCTGGGTACCACGGTGGAAACTGTTCAAAAGAAATCAATGAATGTCAATCTCAGCCCTGTCAGAATGGAGGAACTTGCATTGATCTCATCAACACGTACAAGTGTTCTTGTCCGAGAGGAACACAAGGTATATAATTGCATAATTGCCTAACTCACACTGGTAAAACAAAGATTTAACACAATTTCCCAACACCTCTATCCTTCTTAGGCGTCCACTGTGAGATCAACCTAGATGACTGCAACCCATTCCACGACCCACTGACCAACGAGCCCAAGTGCTTTAACAAGGGTAAATGCGTGGACCGCATTGGAGGCTACCAGTGTGTGTGCCCGGCGGGCTACGTTGGCGAGCGTTGCGAGGGCGACGTTAATGAGTGCCTGTCAGACCCATGCGATCCTAGGGGATCATACAACTGCATCCAGCTCACCAACAGTTATCGCTGCGAGTGTCGCACTGGATATACAGGTACTAATGTGCCTTCAGCCACATGTGACACGAGCGCAGTGTGGATGTGTGTGTAAAAAGGTCATAACACAGTTTGTAACTTATTACCAGGCCAGCGTTGCGACAAAGTGTTTGATGGCTGCAAAGGTAGACCGTGTAGAAATGGAGGGTCATGTGCAGTTGCCAGTAACACTCCTCATGGTTTTATCTGCAAGTGCCCCCCGGTGAGTGTAATGCTCTAGAAACACCTTTATTGCCCACTACTATTCAAATAATGTGTGAGCCCTGTCTTTTTATGTTTCATCAGGGCTTCACTGGCTCCTCGTGTGAGTATGATTCTCGCTTCTGTGGGAATTTAAATTGCCGGAACGGCGGAACATGCGTGTCAGGCCACCTGGGCCCACGCTGCCTATGTCCCACAACCTTCACTGGACCCGAGTGTTTGACCCCGACTGACAGCCTCTGCATTTCCAACCCATGCTACAATGGTGGCACTTGCCAAATCACCCCGGATGCGCCGTACTTCCAATGCAGCTGTCCCAGCAATTTCAATGGCCTGCTGTGCCACATCCTGGACTACTCTTTTGTCGGAGGCTTCGGCCGAGACATTACCCCACCTCCAGAAGTGGAGGTGAGCTGTGAGAATCCTCAGTGCGATGAGTGGGCTGGCAACCACATCTGTGACTCGTTGTGCAACAACCATGCTTGCGGCTGGGATGGAGGAGACTGCTCCCTAAATTTTGATGATCCCTGGCAAAACTGCTCAGCCGCTCTACAGTGTTGGCGCTACTTCAACGATGGAAAGTGTGACGGCCAGTGTAACAGTCCTGGGTGTCTCTACGATGGCTTTGACTGTCAGGGACAGGAAGGACAATGCAAGTAAGTGTCAACTTTAGAATCTGTTAATAGTGTTGCAAAATGTCAAAATATTAACCCGACTGCTTTCTATCCTTCAGCCCACTCTATGACCAGTACTGTAAAGACCACTATGCCGATGGCCACTGTGACCAGGGATGCAACAATGCAGAGTGTGAATGGGATGGTCTGGACTGTGCCAACAACATGCCAGAAAAGCTAGCGGACGGCCACTTAGTTCTAGTGGTTCACATCCCCCCAGAGCAACTTAAAAATCATTCTTCGGCTTTCCTCAGAGACCTCAGCAGTGTTCTTCATACAAATGTGGTGTTCCGCCGCGATGCCAAAGGAGAGCCGATGATCTTCCCTTATTATGGCAACGAACAGGATCTGGTTAAGCACAACGTTCTGAAGCGCTCTGCAGATGGTTGGCCAGAGTGGGCTGCGATGCCGGCAAATGTTTTGGGTCAAATGAAAGACAGTGTGTCTGCGATGGTCAGTCCACGTAAACGTAGAGAGCTGGATTCTGTGCAAGTGAAAGGGTATGTACCACTATATGGATCATATCATTCCCTATGCATTATTTCCAAAAAGCACCATGACAACCCTTTTCTTACCACATGTAGGTCTGTAGTCTACCTGGAGATTGACAACCGTCAGTGCTACCAGCAGTCCAGTGAATGCTTTCAAAGCGCCACAGATGTTGCTGCCTTCCTCGGGGCTTTGGCCTCCAGTGGGAATCTTAATGTTCCCTACATAGAAGCTGTTACTAGTACGTAACCTTCTCTTTTATGCATATATTGTTTACACCAGTGGTTCTCAAACCTTTTTTTCATCAAGTACCACCCCAGAAAACACTTGACTGTCCAAGTACCACCATAAAGTCTTTGTTTACATGTGTTTTGCATGTTGATTGGCTGTGAGGCTGGGAAAGGACAGACGAAAGTGGAAAATCGCATGTTGAGTGAAAAAATTACGGAGAACGACTGTTCTGTTTGTGTCTTAATTGTTTATTTTGGCATCGAATACGGCCTACAGTCGTCCAATTGTAACGATTTCCATTGAAGGCTGATAAACCTTTAATAACGGCTCGAGGCACGTCATTAAAATATTTAATTAAGTGGAAAAGGGTGGAGTGCCATCTCCGGGTTGCGGAGGAGACCCTGCCCCAAGTGGAGGAGTTCAAGTACCTCGGAGTCTTGTTCACGAGTGAGGGAAGAGTGGATTGTGAGATCGAGAGGCAGATCGGTGCGGCGTCTTCAGTAATGCGGACGCTGTATCTATCCGTTGTGGTGAAGAAGGAGCTGAGCTGGAAGGCAAAACTCTCAATTTACCGGTCGGTCTACGTTCCTATCCTCACCTATGGTCATGAGCTTTGGGTTATGACCGAAAGGACAAGATCACGGGTACAAGCGGCCGAAATGAGTTTCCTCCGCCGGGTGGCGGGGCTCTCCCTTAGAGATAGGGTGAGAAGCTCTGCCATCCGGGGGGAGCTCAAAGTAAAGCCGCTGCTCCTCCACATCGAGAGGAGCCAGATGAGGTGGTTCGGGCATCTGGTCAGGATGCCACCCGAATGCCTCCCTAGGGAGGTGTTTAGGGCACGTCCGACCGGTAGGAGACCACGGGGAAGACCCAGGACACGTTGGGAAGACTATGTCTCCCGGCTGGCCTGGGAACGCCTCGGGATCCCCCGGGAAGAGCTGGACGAAGTGGCTGGGGAGAGGGAAGTCTGGGCTTCCCTGATTAGGCTGCTGCCCCCGCGACCCGACCTCGGATAAGCGGAAGAAGATGGATGGATGAATGGATGGTTCTTAAAAATAAATAAAAACATTTCAAAATTATTTTTTACTAAATAGTGCCCGCGTGCCACTAGTATCACAGTTTAAGAATCACTGGTCTACACTATAAATCCTTGAGTAATAAACTGAAACTGTGCCTGTTTTTCCCAGGTGTGAGACCGACCCCTTCTGGTTCAGAGCTCTATCCCATGTATGTCGTCTTCCTGGGCTTAGCGGCTTTGGGTTTTGTATGTCTTGGCGTTTTAGTATCACGAAAGCGAAAGCGAGAACATGGCCAGCTTTGGTTCCCTGAGGGATTCAAGGTGTCTGAGCCAAGTAAAAAGAAACGCAGAGAGCCCGTAGGGGAAGATTCTGTTGGATTGAGGTAAGAAGTAGTAGAAATGCCCACTCGAATATAAAGAAAACTGAGGACTGTCTTTTGTATTAATTCAAATCTTTTCATCTCTTTTTAACAGACCAATTAAAATATCTGACATAAATCTCATGGATGACAATCAAAATGAATGGGGTGATGAGGATCCAGACTGTAGGCGCTTTAGGGTAAGTGAAAGATTACCAAATGTGTTTTCTACAATTAGCCATTTTAGTTAAGATAGTAATGATTGCTGTTACATAGTTTGAGGAGCAGGCCATGCTGGATCTGAGTGACCATACTGACCAGAGGAAATGGACTCAGCAACATTTGGATGCAGCCGATCTGCGTATTCAGTCTATAGCCCCGACACCTCCCCAAGGCGAGATAGAGAATGACTGCATGGATGTCAACGTCAGAGGACCAGGTTTGTTAGGTTCTGTTGATAATCATGTTTTCAAGTGATCTGGAAATCATTGTCTAATTGTTATCTCATTCCTTGTCTGTCCAGATGGCTTCACTCCTCTGATGATTGCCTCCTGCAGTGGTGGGGGACTGGAAACCGGTAACAGTGAGGAGGAAGAAGATCCTTCCGCAGAGATCATCACAGACTTTATTTACCAAGGAGCCAACCTTCACAACCAGACTGACCGCACAGGCGAGACTGCCCTGCACCTGGCTGCTCGCTACGCCCGCTCCGATGCTGCCAAACGCCTCCTGGAGTCCAGTGCCGATGCTAATGTTCAGGACAACATGGGACGCACTCCTCTTCATGCTGCTGTGGCTGCAGATGCACAGGGGGTGTTCCAGGTAAATGCCTTGTTTTATAAGGTGTCTCAGCTTACTGGGCCTTGCTTTCTATGTCCTAACTGTCTATATCAGGGGTCACCAACCTTTTTGAAACCAAGGGCTACTTCTTGGGTACTGATTAATGCGAAGGGCTACCAGTTAGATACACACTTAAATAAATTGCCAGAAGTAGCCAATTTGCTCAATTTACCTTTAACTCTGTTATTAATAATTAATGATATTTATCTTTGTGGAAACACTGATCATCTTAATGATTTCTCACAATAAATATATATAGAAACAGATAAATATCAATATGCAACACTTTATTTTTATATTTTCTCTAAGTGCACATTTTTCAAATTGAACATTTTCAAATGATGACTTCTAAGACAGTCTTGTGAAATCAAAATATCCCATTTTTAACTAGCTAGCCACTAACATTTTTTAACAAATCATGAATTACTTTGCACCATGTTTGTACAAATAATAACTCATGTAAAATACAAAAGTAAACTCTCAAATTTTTAAATCATGTCACACTTTGAACTGGACACCAAATCTGTTATCTGTTTCTTTGTCAGTTAGTGGGAAGCCTGGCATTGCATGCTGTTAACTAGTGTGTTGTACTCTGGTGTGTAACTTGACACTGCAACTCTGAGTGAGTCTTGCAGATGTGCATCAGTGAGGCGTGTTCTGTGTTTGTTCTTGATGAAGTTCATGTCAGAAAAGGCTGATTCACAAAGATAAGATTTTTCCTCATTGTTTGCGGAACCTTCTAAATCTTTTGGACATATTTTCACAGCAATCTGGCCTCAAGCTTAATTATGATAAATGTAAAATGTTAAGGATTGGAAATCTAAAGGGAACGTCCTTTCGAATGGAATGCAAAGTGCCTTTTTTGTGGACAGATGGACCAGTTAACATACTTGGTGTTGTTGTCCCAGAGAATCTGGAAGATCTAGGCTCAGTAAATTATGATAATCGACTAAGAAAGCTGGACAAAATTATGCAATTATGGAAAGGGAAATCCCTAACCTTGTATGGTAAAATGTCTATTGCCAACTCGTTAATTATTCCTCAATTTATTTATTTGTTTTTGTCATTACCAGCTCCATCACAAAACTTTTTTAAGATTTATGAGCGGAGGGTCTTCGATTTTGTCTGGAACGGCAAACCAGAAAAGATTAAAAGAAAGGTTTTGTACAAAGAGTATGAATATGGGGGCCTGAAACTTCTCAACCTTGAAGCTATGTGTCTGTCTTTAAAAGCATCAATTGTTCCAAAGATGTATTTAAACATTGAGTGGTACACAAATGTCCTTTTGGACAAAAAACATGTACTGTATCAATAGAAATTGTATCCTTTTTTACAAGTGATCCCCTCCCAGAAAGTCTGCTGGGAAACATGGCGGGGTTCATAAAGGAAACAATCCACTCATAGTGGTGTTTTCAATTTTATGTGCCAGAAAAAAGAGACGATATTTTGCAGCAGTTAATATGGATGAACTCTAATATTGTAATAGATGGAAAGCCTTTCTTTTGGAAAAATATGTTTGAAAGAGGAATCATTTTTGTCAATGATATTATCAATGAGAATGGTAAAATTATGAAGTATGATGAATTTAGAGCTACGTATGGTGATGCTTGCTCAAGCTTTTCATTTTATCAACTAACTGGAGTAATTGGGAAAAGATGGAAACAAATAATTAATTATGGAACTACTAAATTATTAGTTTGTAAACCTCTAACAAGAAATTCTAGTTGGCAAAAAGGAACTAAAATAAATAGAAAAATATATAATTTTTATTTAATAAAGAAATCTTTGAAGGCTGCCTCATACAACACAAATGGAAAATGGGAGGACTTTTTTGACTGCCCGTTGCCATGGGATGCCATATTCAAACTAATCTATAAAACCACTATCGATGTGCAAAATCGTTATTTTCAAATTAAAATTATTTATAACTTCTTACCCACAGGGAAAATGTTAAAATTATGGAATATGACAGAGTCAGATGATTGCCGATTTTGTTGTCAGGAGCTTGAATCCACCATGCATTTGTTTTGGTATTGTCATATTGTGTCTTTGTTTTGGGTGGAAGTTGAAAAAATGTGTTTAAGGATTGGTTTGTTTATGAAGCTTAATGTGGTTTCTGTTATTTTAGGAGAGTTCATTGACAATCATGATTTAGTCAATTTAATTATAGTACTCGGTAAAATGTTTATTTTTAAGGCCAAAAACAGATATTCACTTAGTATTACTTTCTTTAAAACATTTATTCAGTATTTTCTAATTTTAGAAAGTTACATGGTTGAAAACGATAATGATGCCAAAAAACATTAAAAAAAAGATGAGAAGTCCTCAAAGGCTTGTTTTGAAAGTATAATTATGTTTATAGATTATATGATATCTGTTGTTGTGTTCCTTAATTTGAGTGACCTGGACATAATCTGGACTGTACATAAATGCTTATTTTGAAAATGTAATTTTGTTTATAAATTATATGCAATCTGTTGTGTTCCCTAATTTTTTTCTGTGTACATGAATGAAGGTGTGTGTTGCTGAGTCCGACTTGGACATTATCTGGACTGGGCCTGGTTTAAAAAAAACCTTTAAACAAATCTAATTTCATTGACAACCTGGTCTGTTGAAGATAAGGCCCTTTTTAAAAAATTAAAATAAGATAAATAAATAAAAAACATTTTCTTGGATAAAAAATAAAGTAAAACAATATAAAAATAATTACATAAAAAATAGTAATTAATGAAAATGTTAGTGGACCAGCAGCCTATACAATCATGTGTGCTTCAGGGACTGTGTCCCTTGCAGATGTGTTGTCTATGTTGTGGGAACCAGAATATTGGTAGCAGAAAGAAATAACCCCTTTTGTGTGAGTGGGTGTGGATGAGTGTGCATGGGGGAGGTTGTTTGGGTTGATGCACTGATTGAAAGTGTATCTTGTGTTTTTTCTACGTAGATTTAATTTTAAAAAAAATAATAAAAAAATTTTTTAATTTTATTTTATTTTTTTTAATTTTTTTTTTTTAGAACAAGCCCGCGGGCGACTCATCTTGTCCTTACGGGCGACCTGGTGCCCGCGGGCACCGCGTTGGTGACCCCTGGTCTATATAGTATGATCACAAAGCTAAACTGGTGGGTGTTCTTGCAGATTTTAATCCGGAACCGTGCAACTGATCTTGATGCGCGCATGCATGACGGGACAACACCACTGATTCTGGCTGCCAGGTTGGCAGTCGAGGGAATGGTGGAAGAGCTTATCAACTGCCACGCCGATGCTAACGCCACCGATGATTCAGGTAGCTAACGCTTTATCCAACTATCATGTACACAATCTGTATAGTACATTAGAATAATTCACCGTCTATTTTTTTCCACGCTGCAGGAAAATCTGCGCTTCACTGGGCTTCAGCTGTAAACAATGTGCAGGCTGCCGTGGTGCTGCTGAAAAATGGTGCGAACAAAGACATGCAAGACAACAAGGTGTGTGGCGTTATGCGACCTGATAAGTATCTATAGTTAATTCACCGTAATGCACATGATATTTAAAAATGTTGCCTTGTTGTTTTTAGGAAGAAACGCCGCTATTTCTTGCAGCCCGCGAAGGAAGCTACGAGACAGCTAAGGTTCTACTGGAGCACTTCGCTAACCGAGAGATCACTGACCATCTCGACCAGCTGCCCAGAGATATTGCCCAGGAGCGCATGCACCATGATATTGTCCGCCTACTGGACGAGTATAATGTTGTTCGGAGCCCTGGCCTTCATGCAGCCTCCTTGAACACCTCCAGCCTCTCTCCACCTCTCTGCTCGCCCGACTACCTTAGCAACCTCAAACCAAGTCTGTCTGTCAGGAAGGTTCGAAAAGGAGGAAAAGATGGTGGCAAAGATAACAGGGTGAAGAAGAAGAAGTCCCTCGAGGGGAAGGGAAATTTGCTTGACACATCAGCCGCGCTTTCCCCCGTGGATTCCCTAGAGTCTCCCCATGGCTACCTGTCTGATGCAGCCTCTCCTTCCATGACGTCACCTTTCCAGCAGTCCCCCCCTATACCTCTCAATCACCTACAAGGAAAGGGAGATTCCCACATAGGTCAGATGAACATGGGTAAGGACATGGGCCGTATGTCTTTTGAGCACAACCCACACCGTCTCGCCCATCTACCAGTGTCCAGCCCAAGTAGTCAGGGTACAACCTCTATAGGTGGCGGTAGGGTAAGCCAGTGTGACTGGGTGTCTAGGATGCACCAAACCCAGCAAGGGAGCTTCCCCCAGGCTTCACCCATATCCCACAACATTATGGGAGGCCTTAACGGGGTCAGCACCGCCACCCTTTCACAGATAATGGGATACCAGAATATGCAGACTAGCCACTTGGCTTCTTCTGCACACATGATGCAGCAGGCTCACTCACGGCAACTCCAGCACCAGAACTCCAGCTCCAACGCTGCAAGGCAGTCTATGACGCAGAACTTCCCCAGCATTGAGCTGAATGGCACCGACATGCAGCAAAACAACGCCTCAGGCCACTCCATGTCCATCCATACCGTGATGCCCCAGGAGACGCAGATTCTCGGCACCCAATTTCTCACCCCTCCCTCCCAGCACAGCTATTCTGGACCCATGGACAACACACCTAACCACCAGCTGCAGGTGCCCGATCACCCGTTTTTAACCCCTTCCCCTGGCTCGCCTGACCAGTGGTCCAGCTCGTCACCACATTCCATGTCCGACTGGTCGGAAGGCATCTCAAGTCCGCCCACCAGTATCCATTCGCAGATGAATCTGATCCCAGAACAGTTTAAGTAGACTCATATGCAATGAACATCAACTTAAGTTGGACAATTTGGTTCACTGACAATGGTCCTTCATTAGCAGTTTTTATATAAAGAACCGATTTTTTTAAAGTAACTTTTTATTTATTACTGTGCTTTTTTGACCTGAAAATATAAAGAAGATGTTTTTATATTTATGCTTTTGCTAATGTTATGTTTTGTTCTGTATGTATAGGAAGGAATAGACATCTTTAAAAGGAGTATATCAGAAAAAGACTCCGTAATGTGTACACTGGCTATTTATTTGTCTTTTGTTGCAACATCCACTGGATTTAGTTTTTATATTTTTGTTTTTTCTCAAAGTTTATTTGGGCTTTTGTTGCATTATGTATATATAGTTTTGCTTTTTTTTGTTTATATATGTTCAGTATTAACTTTATGTTTTAAGTGACACATGCCTTGTTACTGAATTTAAATTGAAGTCTTATCCCTGAGTCTGTTAGATGATGATCACATATAAACCGCATATCAAATGATACCTGTTAGAATGTGGTTTGGCGATTTGGGACCTTAAAGCACAGCACAAACATATATTGTATCAGTTGACAGATTCAATGCAAAAATGGGAGAAATACATTAAAATCAACCTTAGCCTACTTTTTTAATTGACTATCTAAAATGCTCCTGAGCAAATGATTTGTGGCTTTTATGACAGAGGGATGATTCCTCATTTCATATTGTCACAAATAATGTTTATGGTTACTATGTTTAACCTGTGAAGAGTTAACTTTCAGCCTTGTTGTTGTTGTTATTCACTACAGTCTAAATAAGTGCCAGTGCGACATTTGTTTTTCCTTAGAAAACCAATGTATTTGTGGGTTTTTCTTGCATATGTCTTCAACATGGTAAAACATTGTTTGTGAATGAAATAGGGACCTTAAAGACACTGCCTGCGCTTTGTAAAGGAGTGTTGCACAAGGTGCCAAAATGTCATGTTTTATAAACTAATGCAGAGGTTAAGATGTTTTGAATGAAAGTGTAATTTGAAAAAAAAATCTACCTTGATGCAATGTTGTAGTTTGCAAATTACTTCCTGATAAAAATGTTTTGTAACAATGGAGTTAATTCAATAAAAGCTGTTACTTAAATATTTGAATTCATTATTATGTAAGCTCCCAACGCATATGTTATATGTACTCTTCGACTGAAAAATTAGGACACTGATGGGCAGTTAGTTAGTCCCACCCGAGCCCCTGCAAAGTATTTTTGCTTGACAACGGCCATCTTTTTCAATCAATCTTGCCTAAATTTGACAGATTTTTGCTCGCCAGTTCTCTATAGGTTGGTAGAAATTTCAGGACTGAGCATCTTTTTGGTGAGAATTTTAAGTCAATCTGATTTTTGGGGTCAAAATGTGGGGTTGATTAACAGCGCCACCATTGGGTGTATTTGTTAGAAATCTAGTAGCATTGCAGTAGCTTAATAGCCTCCTATTTTTCTCACTCCGTATATTGTCAATTAGGAGACATTTTGTGTTTGATACTTGAAAAAACAATACATTATGAATATACTAAAATAAAGATACATACTTTTACAAGCAGGGGCGTAGCACCAAATACTGGTCCCCCAAACACAAGACTCCTAAATGGCCCCCATCCCACCCTAAACCCAATGTCACTGCCCCATACACACACAAACTTGATATGTTTAAATGCACTAAAAACTATTGCATGGATGTTGTGGAAACCAGCTTTACTAGGTTTTTGACTCGTTAAAGATGGGAGTACCATGTCTAGAGCATATCTAAATAACCCCCCCTAAATAATTAAGATTTGTTTAAAAAAAGTATTTTTATTTTTATTTATTTTTTTTACAAAAAGGTGCCAACATATTTAATATAAAGTGGCCAGAATATGATTTTAGATAATCATACAACCTGTTGTAATTCACTTAAATATGATTATAAATATGTCAAGGTTCCCCTTACTTCAGAGTGTAAAATCAAGATTAGCTGATTGGTGTAGGATTATCATCTGTTTGGTAACAGAAATCATAATTAAACATGATTATATTATTATTAGTGCATCTCCTGGGGGTTATGTTTCCTGTTGTCTTTAAAATATATTGACAGCTCTGTTTCTAACTTTAATCAAGGGTCTTTGAACACACCACAGTTATGTGTAATGAAATGCAAAAGTGACATTTATACACAACTTTCTCCTATACTGCCACAAATAGATGTATACCGTATTTTTCGGAGTATAAGTCGCTTCGGAGTATAAATCGCACCGGCCGAAAATGCATAATAAAGAAGGAAAAAAATATATATAAGTCACACTGGAGTATAAGTCACATTTTTGGGGAAATTTATTTGATAAAACCCAACACAAAAAATAGACATTTCAAAGGCAATTTAAAATAAATAAAGAATAGTGAACAACAGGCTGAATAAGTGTACGTTATATGACTCATAAATAACCAACTGAGAACGTGCCTGGTATGTTAACGTAACATATTATGGTAAGAGTCATTCAAATAACTATAACATATAGAACATGCTATACGTTTACCACACAATCTGTCACTCCTAATCGCTAAATCCGGTGAAATCTTATACGCCTAATCTCTTGCGTGAATGAGCTAAATAATATTATTTGATATTTTGCGGTAATGTGTTAATAATTTCACACATAAGTCGCTCCTGAGCATAAGTCGCACCCCCGGCCAAACTATGAAAAAAACTGCGACTTATAGTACGCAAAATACGGTACCTTGTTTTAGCACCTCATCCTTGTTTCAAAATGTTTGATGCAAAAAGCTTTTATTTACGTGAAGGGAGGAAAACGTTTTCTCCCTCTCCTTGTTCGTTTAATCGCCAATAAAGCTCACAAAGTCGTGGTCAATTTTCAGATTCACCATCTTAGATTTATTTTTTAGTGTGATTGACTATAAAGCAAAGAAATACAATTCTCTCATGGCCACAAGTAGAGAAAGGGAGACATCCTGCCTGTGGCTCCTCGCAAAATGTCTGTTCTCTCCTTCTCCCCAAAATCCGATATACTTCGCCAAAGGGGGTTGAAAAAGTTGTCCAAAGGGGTGTGAATCTTTGGGCACCTAACGATCTAATTCCGATTCCTTCAGTGACGATTCGATTCTCGATTCAACACGATTCTCGATTCAATCTGATTCTCTTATTTGGTGTAATAATTATAATGAAACTTTTTCAAAACAGGTTACGGGTTAGAAAATCTCCTTTTGGTCGCATTAAAATGATGGCCTAAAACATATTTTTTTAAATGTATACTAATTAAAATGTTTAAAAAAAATAAAATATACGTTCTTTTAAATCGATTTTTGAAAATTCTGAATCGATTTAGAATCGGGGTGAATAAGAATCATGATTCGGATATTAATGTATTTTTTGTGCACCTCTACTTGTTTGTGTTCCGTTTGACTCCAGTTTCCTTGGTAACTGCTCCTCTGCTAGCTTATCTTGATGAGTATTGCCGCTCGCAATAACCTCACACCCTCGTGTCAGGCCTCTATTGTGTGACCCTTAAAATGTGTGGTACTTTAAAACTAACTGTAAACCGTAATGATAAAATATTTCTGATGCTAACTATCAGGGAATGGGAATCAGCACACCTGATTCCTAGTTCCTCCGGACTACTTAGTCTCCAGTCCAATCACTGACCTGATGGTTCACCCTTCCAGTCGGGTTCATCTCCTTTTCTTTGGCTTCACTCACACTTTTCGTTTCCTGTGGTTCTGCGTCGGCGCATGTGTAGTGTTAATGGTTTCCTCTCCACGCCATTAATGTGCGTTTTTGTTTTTTTCACACCTTATGTGTGCATCCTTAGTTATTTTTTCCTCACTACTTTTTGAGTGCACTTTTTGTTATTATTCTTATAATTTCTTCTCTGTGTTGTGGTCCTACACCGGCACAGCCGAACGTGACACATTTATGTTGTGTTTTTTCTTACTTACATATTTAAATCGGTTGGTAGAGCAGCCGTTCCAGCAACCTGAGGGTTCCTGGTTCAATCACCGGCTCCTGCCATCCTAGTCACGTCTGTTGTGTCCTTGAGCAAGACACTTCACCCTTGCTCCTGATATGTGATATGTGATGTGGTTAGGGCCCTGCATGGCACCTCCTCCATCAGTGTGTGAATGTGTGTGTGAATGGGTGAATGTGGAAATAGTGTCAAAGTGCTTTAAGGAACTTAAAGGTAGAAAAGCGCTATTCAGTAAAGCAAATAGAACTAGATGTTTCAATCCCTTTGGTAAGTAGGAACAATCTTGACGGTAGCAGTCGGTGTGGAGTGGTGAAAGGGAGGGTAAGTATCTTAAAGTATGTCATTGGGGTCATCGGGTGGGCACCCTGCTTCATTGACGTTTCGTTGATTGAAGTCCACAACGTCTCCAGAGGGCTCAACGGTGTATCCAGCGTCCCAGGTACACCCCCCTCCATGCCATACCCTCCATATCCTGTCGGACTCTGCATGGCAGGGACGTCCTTTTCCCTGAGTCAGGCCTAAGCCTGACCGCATACCATTGTCTCTTATTTTACTGCCCAGTTGGGGTCCTTACGCTTATTCCAGAGCCAGTTGCTGCTTTTTTCGGCAGCACTTGACATGGACTTGATAGCCTGTTGGAGGGAACGTCTCTTCACCCCCATTTTTCTCAACAGGCTGATGGTAGATGTGGCAACAAATCCCCTGCATCCCACCTCTACTGGGAAAATGCTGGTCTTCCAGCCGTTCTGGGATGCTTCAGCTGCCAGGTCAGAATTTTTTTTCTTTCTCTCGTAAGCCTCTTCAACCCCTTCTTCCCATGGTACTGTCAGCTCCACGACATAAGCCAGCTTTGCTGTTGGAGACCAAGTATAACCCGTATACCATTAAAAAAACTTTACAAAATCCCCACTTACCTCTCCACTTCCGACGCCCATGCTTACTATTACTGTAATAATAATTATTATTACCAGTGTCCTTGTAAGTTTTTATTATTAGTATTAATACTTATGTAAGTAATAAAAAACACGACATAAAAGCGTCACGTTCGGCTTTGTAGGACCCAAACCGACAGAGTTTATTATTAGAATTACTACTAATAATAAACATTTACAATTACATTGGTGCACACAGAACCAATAGAGGAATGGTAAAGATAAATAGTTAATAATTAAATGTTGTACAAATATCAAACATGGATAATTAGGATTAGCTAGATCAGTGATTCTCAAACTGTGGTACGTGTACCACTAGTGGTATGTAAGCTTCAACTGCTGGTACACCAAATAATCACTTGACTAAAGTACCACTAAAGTGGAAAAATATGTTGACCTTTTATGCAATTGTGTTTCATTGTATCCATCAAACCATATCAATTGTATTTCCAGTATGGTGAAAATACCGCCTAAATAAACTGTATATATACAGTTAATTGCCAAAAGTATTTGGCCACCCATCGAAATGATCAGAATCAGGTGTCCTAATCACTTGGCCCGGCCACAGGTGTATAAAATCAAGCACTTAGGCATGGAGACTGTTTCTACAAACATTTGTGAAAGAATGGACCGCTCTCAGGAGCTCAGTGATTTCAAGCGTGGAACTGTCATAGGATGCCACCTGTGCAACAAATCCAGTCATGAAATGTCCTCGCTCCTAAATATTCCATAGTCAACTGTCGGCTTTATTAAAAGAAAATGCAAGAGTTTGGGAACAACAGCAACTCAGCCACAAAGTGGTAGGCCACGTAAACTGACAGAGAGGGGTTAGCGAATGCTGAAGCGCATAGTGCAAAGAGGTTGCCGACTTTCTGCACAGTCAGTTGCTACAGAGCTTCAAACTTCATGTGGCCTTTCAATTAGCCCACGTACAGTATGCAGAGAGCTTCATGGAATGGGTTTCCATGGCCGAGCAGCTGCATCTAAGCCCTACATCACTAAGTCCAATGCAAAGTCTCGGATGCAGTGGCGTAAAGCATGTTGCCACAGGACTCTAGAGCAGTGGAGACGCGTTCTCTAGAGTGATGAATCACGCTTTTCCATCTGGCAATCTGATGGACGAGTCTGGGTTTGGAGGTTGGCAGGAGAAAGGTACATTTTGGACTGCGTTGTGCCGAGTGTGAAATTTGGTGGAGGAGGAATTATGGTGTGGGGTTGTTTTTCAGGAGTTGGGCTTGGCACCTTAGTTCCAGTGAAAGGAACTTTGAATGCTCCAGGATACCAAAGCATTTTGGACAATTCCATGCTCCCAACCTTGTGGGAACAGTTTGGAGCGAGTCCCTTCCTCTTCCAGCATGACTGTGCACCAGTGCACAAAGCAATGTCCATAAAGACATGGATGACAGAGTCTGGTGTGGACGAACTTGACTGGCCTGCACAGAGTCCTGACCTGAACCCGATAGAACACCTTTGGGATGAATTAGAACGGAGACTGAGAGCCAGGCCTTCTCGCCAAACATCAGTGTGTGATCTCACCAATGCTCTTTTGGAAGAATGGTCGAACATTCCTATAAACACACTCCGCAACCTTGTGGACAGCCTTCCGAGAAGAGTTGAAGCCGTAATAGCTGCAAAAGGTGGACCAACATCATATTGAACCCTATGGGTAAGGAATGGGATGGCACTTTAAGTTCATATGTGAGTCAAGGCAGGTGGCCAAATACTTTTGGCAATATAGTGTGAATAGCCTTCATTTCTAAGAACAAGAATAGACTGTCGCGTTTCAGATGAAAGTTATCTTTTTCTGGCCATTTTGAGCGTTTAATTGACCCCACAAATGTGATGCTCCAGAAACTCAATCTGCTCAAAGGAAGGTCAGTTTTGTAGCTTCTGTAACGAACTAAACTGTTTTCAGATGTGTGAACATGATTGCACAAGGGTTTTCTAATCATCAATTAGCCTTCTGAGCCAATGAGCAAACACATTGTACCATTAGAACACTGGAGTGATAGTTGGAAATGAGCCTCTATACACCTATGTAGATATTGCATCAAAAACCAGACATTGCAGCTAGAATAGTCATTTACCACATTAGCAATGTATAGAGTGTACTTCTTTAAAGTTAAGACTAGTTTAAAGTTATCTTCATTGAAAAATAAGGACATTTTAATGTGACCCCAAACTTTTGAACGGTAGTGTGTGTATATATATATATATATATATATATATATATATATATATATATATATATATATATATATATATATATATATATATATATATATATATATATATATATATATATATATATATATATATATATATATATATATATATATATATATATATAGTTTCAATATAGAGGCTACCTGTTTTTCCCTTCTACTGGTACAGTGTTTTATTTTTCCTTTATTCAAACACAGTGTTAGTGTTCAAACCGTGTAATGTTACAGTGGCCAATAACATAAAACACACGTTTTAAATAAAACCTCTGTTTTGTTACACTACTTTATTTTAATGTTGGTCAGCCCAAGTTTTTTCTTTGGTGGTGCTTGGTAAAAAAAACTTTGAGCACCATTAAGGTAGATTATTTTAAAGATGAGCGGTTGTTCTAGTGCTGTTTATCTGTTTACGCGAGCCTACATTTCCCTCAGCTGGTGAAAAGTGGTACTGCAGGCATGCTCGCCCAACGACTCCCGTCCCCATAGAGACAAGCTCCTACAACCGCTAATCCACCACCCTCAGCGGCAGCGATGCCAGCAAACAGTAATTAGCCACATCCTCTGAACATTTGGATTTTCCCTCCAAAACTATATTATACGTGGTTTTCAAACAAATTGTGATGTATTTATTATTATCGGATTAATCAACAGTGCTGGCAAGCTGCGGCTTTATCCGGAGAGGCCGGAGATTTGTGTCGCGGGGCGGGGAGGAGTCCTCGTCATCTCGGCGCTAGCGAGTATGCTCCAGTACCAACACAAGAAAGCAGCAGAGCGGAGACGGAGCTAATGTGTTCCTAAAGGTATGTTTTTTTTTAATTTTTTAAAAATAATTAATGTCGATGTTTTACCCTGGTTTAGCTAGCTAGACGTTAAAGAGAGCCGCCATCCACCGGTCAACCTGTCAAGTCTCAATAAGGCGGCTAACTGTCACCAACATGCTAACTGCTTCATTTGGGTAAAAGCTAATAAAGTACCCTATTTTTTTATTGTATAAATGAATTAAAACACCGACCAGCAGCTGCTCACAGTATAAAAAAGAACATGCACGTCTATCTCTTTTTTATATAATTTTGCATATGTTTGTAATCCAGAGACAGACAACAGCTTGTGTGTTATTCACGGATGACGTCACGCTCTCACCTGCATGCATTGCAAGGGCACTAGTGCACAGTACTGTATGTGTGTCTTTGTGCAGGATGGATGTGGCGGTGAGTGCTGGGCAGGGGGGCAGCACCAGGAGGAGAGCAGAGGAGGATGGCGATGCAGGAGGAAGCATGGAGATTTTGGTTGTTCCACAGGACCTGTACGACTCTGCGAGGGCCAAAATAGAAGCAAATCTCCGCTGGCTGTTGGCCAAAGCTTATGGCATTGGTAAGACGCCCTCTGTGTTTTCACTGACTCCGACTCCCTGTGCTTTTTACACAGTACAGCTACAATGGTGTTTGTTGGTAACAAGACAGGCCATTGAACAAGATAAATAGCTCTGAGTAGCCCAGCCATAATGTGTTTAAATCCTAATATTGTATGACAGGCTTTCGGCCATAGTGATGGCAGATGTTTTGTAAATGGTACGTGGGTGCAAAAAAACGTTTGGAAAAGAAAACAAATTCAGACTTACACAAACTGCTCTCATCTCGTGTTCTTTTGATCTGCTTGCCACTGGAGTCTAAACTATTTTTGTTTATGTTATGAAAGCATTTATACAGTTATTTATACAGGGCCGCTGTTGCTACAAATGTAGCTTACCACCACCAGCTGTGAATGTATAGTGAATGAATGATGCGTTCTCGCTCCCCGGTGAGCGCTTTGAGTATCTAATAGAAAGGCGCTAAATAAATCAAATCCATTATTATCCATCCATCCATTTTCTACCGCTTGTACCTTTCGAGGCGGCGGGGGGGAGGGGGCTGCTGGAGCCTCTCTCAGCTGCATTTGGGCGGAAGGCCGGGTACACCCTGGACAAGTCGCCACCTCATCGCAGGGCCAACACAGATAGACAGACAACATTCACACTCACATTCACACACTCGGGCCAATTTAGTCCATCCATCCATCCATCCATTTTCTACCGCTTATTCCCTTCGGGGTTGCGGGGGGCGCTGGAGCCTATCTCAGCTACAATCGGGCGGAAGGCGGGGTACACCCTGGACAAGTCGCCACCTCATCACAGGGCCAACAGATAGACAGACAACATTCACACTCACATTCACACACTAGGGCCAATTTAGTATTATTATTATTTAAAGGGGATCTATGAGGATTTGTTTTATCTTTTTAGAGTTAAAGATGTTGATACAATGTTGAACATCTGTGTTAGACAATGCGTCAAATTAAAAGTTTCATGCATTTATGTGTGAGCTTGCACATAGTTTTGGATGCCTCTGCCAGCTATGTTTTGCAGTCTTTTTAAGACTGGCTACGTTGTGACGTCACAGTGAGGTGATCATACTTATTTAGGCATTAAGTATAAGCTATCAGCCAGAAGGGGAGGAGTTCCTTCTCTGCTTCAGGCTGTGAGACTGTTATGGCTGCTGCCTGGAGCCTTATGTGTTAATCATTCTCGTCTAATGCCCTAATGTCTAGGTGTCTATAAAATAAATACTTCCGTTACGTGTTTGTATGTGTTTACAAAATTTTACAAGGGACTGTTTTGTCAAGATGGACCTGTACAAAATTGGATTAGCTGCTAAACTCCGATGGAAAAAGATCAGCACTACGACTTGGTTTGAGGAAACACGAAACATTTAAGATAAAGTTTTATTTTCATTATCTAATTTTGGCATGCGGACAACAACACTGACATGCGACATTCAGTGACAAAATAGCGCTAAAATCGGCTGTTTTTTTGCAGCTCTGTATTGCCAAAATGCATGTACCTTATGATTTGACACTTTGACACGGATACATACAGTTTAACACATTTATAAGTCAGAAAAGACAAAAATCATCATAGGTCCTCAATATCAAACATGCTATTTTAAATTAAGGCAGATACCCTATTATTTCCCATAGTTCCAGGGTTGTTTGTAAGCTCCAAAATGTCAGTGTCCTCTGCAATGGACATTCATGTTTTTCATTAGAGGGTAATGTATCAGTCATACAAGGCAATAAAGGCAATTACAATCAGCTATTTGCTGTCTATTTGGGGATGTGGCAACAATTTGTGCAAGACACACCCAGTGAGTAATTTGGTAATATAACTTATTTGATCAGATGCCACTAATTAAGGTAATACGGAATGTTCAAACTAGTAATTATTGTGCTTTTAATATTATTGGTGTCAGGTATTTGTACATACAGCCAGCAAATATCCATCCACTTATTGTTTAAAGTCTAATCGTGTCTTAATGTAAGGCATTGCAGTGATAACAAAACGATAGTCCAGTACTGTATCCATGTTGTGGGTAGACAGTACTGCTAGACCCTCATGATCTGCCAATGCTTTTATATACAGGTCACTAGCCTTGCCAGCTCTTGACGAGCTCCACTAAAATTGTTCTACATGGAGAGGCTGTGAGCTAATGTGTGGAAACTACCCCTTTGAAGTGGGTTTTTGTGTCACTCTCTGACTGCTCTCTGGAGGGAGTGTGAGCTCCAGATCAATCACTTAGTCATCAGTCATAACCATCGGCATTTTTTAAAGACATTGCAAACTCATATTGAGTGCATCACCTGTGTTAATGAATTACACGTTTAAAAAAAAATGGTGTTTGCGTGTTACATCTTATGT
The DNA here is from genome assembly GCF_033978785.1 of Entelurus aequoreus. Classification (NCBI taxonomy): domain Eukaryota; kingdom Metazoa; phylum Chordata; class Actinopteri; order Syngnathiformes; family Syngnathidae; genus Entelurus; species Entelurus aequoreus. Next base: position 22,822,837 of record NC_084751.1, on the reverse strand, counting down.
TGGTCATCCTACAGCTTTTTTTTTGAATGGTCACTTTGTGTTTAATGGGTTGACTTTTATGTGCCACATAGGGCACAGATCATTTGCCCATAATAGACACCAACTCCAGTGGACCGTTTCCTAATCTGATTGTCTCCTCTTGACGTCAACTGTGTTGGTAGGACAGAGACTTCATGGCACCTCTCCTTCTCTTTTTCCTGATAACAGAATTGACACTTAGTGTGATATAATTAGGTTATCAAAAGCTGATGTCAGCAGGATGCTTTGACTTTTGTTTTTTCTCTTCTTTGGCTGTGACTAGAATTGAATTGTGTATTGTTTAATGTCATATTGCACATGTCCAAATGTATGAATAACCATAGTGTCTGTGTAGTGAAATGCATACACTCATGTTTGTGTTTTTTCAGTAAAGCAGTCACCAGTCACGCACTGCGTGGAGTCCAAAACCTTCTCATTAGATTAGGTAGAAAATACAGTGCATGGTGTTGTTCATCTGTCCTGGTGAGACAGTCACATGTTTAAGTGCCTAATGGGATGGACCTGAAGTCTGTATGTTTAGTCAAACTTTCTTCAACCAAACAATAAACTTTTTACAAGTCATATCATTATATTGATGTTTGGTGATTGCAAACTAAAAAAAAAACAAGTGTAGTTGTCTTACCTTAAACCTTCCTCAGTAATCCAAACTTATAGTTGTCTGAATTTATGTGCCATGTTTCCTTTTTTTTTGTTGTCCTGTCCAGCTTCTCAGGCAAATCATATAGTTGATGTAGATGCCCATATCGGCTGTTCAGATTTACTTTACAAAAGAGAAGTGTAGGATACTTCTCTTGTTGCCTTATTTGTATTTGACTTTATTAAATGTATTTATATTATCATTTGGTGCAGCCGGGCCAGAGCAGGAGGGGATAGAAAGAGAAAAAAAGGAAGACAGAGGGGGAAATTGTGGGGACAAGAGGGGGATAAGACAGCAAGACAAAAACAACAGCAGCAAACACAACAATAACAACAACAACAACAACAACAATAGAGTAACATCAGCAAATACGATATGTACAAATATGATGGTGAAAGTGATAGCAAAGAAGCAGTTAGCGAAATAAATAATAATACAGAAATGACAATGAGCATTATTACACTACAAATGGAGCAATACAAATACCATGCCATGTTTCCTAACATATCTCCTGTGGAGGATTCGGCATTAAGCTGTACACTGGAAAAATAGTTGTTTTGCTTCTGCAGAGCAGAGAAGCTGATCGCCCTGCCCTGACTGTCATTAAGATCATCTGATTTGTAATTCCCACAAAACCTGAACACTCTTACCAGGCCTGGTATCCCCCATTATCATCTCCATGGCAACCAGGAAGGATGAGAAAACATTGTGGGGACAGCTCAAGGTTCAGAAATGGGCTAGTAGTCGAGCTTGCATATTTCCTAAAATTCAAGCCTCTGCCTTAATACAACACATGCCCTAATTATTTGTTGGTTGGGTCGTCCATGTGAATAAATAAATGCCACAACTCAAATATATGCGTCCCTTGTCCTCATAGAGGGCTGTAATTTATTACCTTTACTATGACATGTGATAAAGACCATGTATCCCAGTAGATCATTATTACCACAACACAAAATATTTGTAGAACAAGCATCTGCAAAGCTGGTGTTTACAATGCCATTTTAACATCTCTCAGGATAATGCAAGGCAAACGACAATCACCTAAATCAACTTCTTATTGCATTAACACATTAAAATTACTGGTAAATCTTAATATTACATCATCTTTGCAAATGTAGAATTTTAGACTCCACTACTGACTACTGTGTTCACATGTCTGAGCATTCTCTTCGTAACCTCTGCTCTTAATCAACCAGGTGACTCTGGATTAACATCGCCAAGGTGTACTAAAATAGCTACCGCATGTCTTCGTCCCACAGCAAGGAAACACCAGGTCTGGCTGGGACAACATCAGCTTTTTAATCACCGCTAAATCCTGCAGGCTTAACTGTTCAAAGCCTCTATGGTGCACCTATCGATCTCAGGGATTGCTACTCTGTCGTAGTGTTTTCCTTATGTCTCACGTGAGACCTTCTAATATCATAGTCATCAGCATTTTCATAGTCTCTCTTATGTAATATGTATTGTACTGCATTGGTAAATGAAGTTTAAAAACTACAATATAATTGTTGTTTGTAAAAGAGATATACAAATGAAATAATTGTACAAATACACGGTTATTAACCAACCATTTGCTAAAATTAGAATACAATGACTTTTTAAGTTATGAGCCACAAGCCAGTGATAGTCAACAGAAATAGCAATAATGGTGGTACTTGCAAAGCGTAATATTTTTGAGGCGGTATCTGGAGTAAAAGGTTTGAGAACCATTGGTGTACTGGATATAATGATGCATGCATGTCTATTTTTCCCTAGATCACATGCCCGCGGACCTGCACGATCCTTTTTACATCGACCAGTATGAGCAACAGCACATCAAGCCCCATGTCATACACCTGCTGCTCTCTGGGGAGATATATTGCCGTGTGTGCAGACTCATCTTGCGTGGCGAGCAAGTTGCCTCTCTCCAAAGCCCAAAGTCTGTGCTCCAGGCCCTCTCTTCAAGGGGCATCCATGTGCTAGACTCTGAGAACACACACGTCTCCGCTCTGGATCTTAGCTCCATTCCTCTCAGGATGGTGTGTCCGCTTTGTTGTTACTAGGCCTGGGTATGCACACTTTTCATCCACGTTACTTTGTGTATTGTCTTCTGTTATGTAGAGCTCCCACATGCACCTGATTGATGCCCTCATGATGGCCTATACAAAGGAGATTATCAGCGTGGAGAAGGTGGTGTCCAGTGTCAAGCGTTTCTCCAACTTCAGTGCTTCCAAGGAGCGGCCGTTCGATCTGGAAGATGCCATGGTCTTTTGGATCAACAAGGTGAACAATTGAGCCACAGCTTTTGCATTAATGCATGGATTTGTTTTGGGTTGACCCACGCTACATCTTTGTCGCTGAAGGTTAACACGAAGATGAGGGCGATCTCAGAAAAAGAGCTGAAGATGAAGCAGCACCTGCTGGACTCACCAAGCCACCAGAAGGTAAATAAAGCAGTGCAAGTATCACTTCTAATTCTTCACTTGGGTAACTCTTTTGATGCATTAATGAATTTAAATAGCATGACATCATAGACGCTATATTGTCACATTACATCTGTATCATAAAGTGCCATATAAATGATGTTGGTACCCCACAGGGATACCACAAAGTAGTATAATATGGACTCCCTTTCACTATCACATCCTCTAAATGCCTCCAGTACATCCCTAATGCACTTTAGTTGTGATGCACACCCTGTTTCTGTTGTATTCACTTGCACTGGGATGTGATAAGCATTTTTAGATCACAAACACAATAAGCTATCGACCATGTTCTGCCCTATAGGATGCATGACTATGTTTGACTTTAGATACAATGCTACTCACAGATGCCCAGTTGTCTCTTTTGTGTCCCAACAAAGCTTATGAGTCTGTTACTATCTAAACTTTGTCTGTTGCTCTTCCTGTTTGTGTCTCCCCCATCAAATATCCTCCTGTTGTACCATTTGGATGATAGTCTCCCTCTAAATGGTACTGGAAGCTGGTACCTGTAAGTTTGATTAATAAAGCAGCTTCCTGTTGTATACGTGTGTGTCTTTGTGCCTTGTGTATGTATGTTACTCTGTGTCTAAACCTCCAGTAAGTATTAAAACATTATAATAGGCATCAAAACAAATGAGCAGATATCTAGAGAAGGCTTTAAAGATACATACAGAAAACTCAGCAAAGAGGACATTACCCTTCTATTTTTACATCCATAAGTTGAACCCTCCGCAAAGTATTTCTGCACACCCTCCATCTCGTCCTTGGCATGCAAACTTAATTTATTTTGGTTGTGAAGCACAGCAACCTGCTGAAAGTTATACCTCGCTCCCTTTGCTTGCTAGTACATCACCCGAGTCATATTTATCCTCTTTCCCTACCAGCCCGATATATTGCATGCTCTGGCCCATTGTCTGTTGGAGCCCGTGGAGTTCTCTCGTGTGGTAATGTACCCAGCTTTTTTGTTCCATCCCATTCTGAACCCCCCCTCTTCATTAAATGATATACTGTGTATACTATATATTTAGAGATAGGTAGGTAGAGAGAGACAATGCAATATGATATATGATGTTAAGAAATATTTGGCTGCTGTTGAGACATGTTCATGAACTTTACACCTGTTTCAGGTGCGCTATCGCAGGGATCACCTGTCAGGACGGGCACTTCAGCACTTCCCCCTGGTGGATGATCTGTGTAAAGATGTGTGTGATGGTGCAGCTCTTCTGGCCCTCATCCACTTCTATTGCCCTGAACTCATTAGACTTGAAGGTATGGTTGCAGCCATCATTTCATTACGTAGTTCTTAAGAGCCTGTACTATAATTTATTGTCTTTGTATGGTAATGCAAACTTCTGCCGTTCTTGCATCCTTTTTACAGATATCTGCCTGAAAGACGTCCTTTCAATAGCAGACAGCATGTACAACATCCAGCTGATGAATGAGTTTTCCAATGAATACTTGAACAAGTGCTTCTATCTTAAGCCAGAAGACGTGCTGTATTGTCCTTCAGTGCTTCGGGTGAGCCAATAACAATGTAAAACATCACTGAAATGTCCTAGAAAAAGATTGGGGGAAAAAGTGGGAACTTGGCTCTAACCTTCCTTAACTGTTTTGTTGGCCTCTAGGGTTCAATAGAACACACACTGTACCAGAGTTGTGTGTAGAGAGAGTTTGGCCAACCTGGTTTTTGACAATGTCCTACCTGATTGGTCATAAGGCACTCACGTGACTCCAGTGCGCCATGACTGCTACCAAGGTTGAGCTGATGTTCTGTTTGTGGCGCTTCTGCGTTAGTTTTTCCATCCATCCATCTATTTATACTGCTTGTTTCAACATGTAAAAATGCCAGGTGTTCAGCATGGGACTGCTCCACCCGCGAAAAGCGCGGAAACATTTTACATTGCTTTCCCCGAACCCGTAAAAGAGACACCTATGAGAAGGGAAGGTTTGCCGTCAACACTCGAGAGCGCTCGATTACAGTGTCTTGTGTGACGTGACACAATATCTGCGTTTTGTTAAGGAGAGAACACACAGAAGCTAATACAAATAATATAAGAACAAATTAAAGAGATACTTTGACAAAAACAAACTATCCTTCAATCTCGGTAAAACTAAAATAATGCTATCCGGTAAATATCCATCCGTCCATCCATTTTCTACTGCTTGTCTCTCTCTGGGTCGCGGGGGCGGCTGGAGCTTATCCAAGCTGCATTCGGGCGGAAAACAGGGCACACTCTGGACAAATCACCGGTAACAGTAGAAGATAAAGTCAAATACAAATATACGGAGTAGACATTAACAGAATAAAAGAAACAACATTTTGGGTATAATAACAGATAATCAAATTTAACTGGAAATCTCATATAAAAATATACAACATAAAGTGGCAAGAAATACGTCAACAGTGAAAAAACCTAAATATGTTCTTGACCAAAAATCTCTCCATATTCTCTGCTGCTCCCTAGTCTTATCGTATCTGATGTATTGTGTAGAGTGGCGCATTCCCATGCCTCATAACAGGGCATTTTTACACGGCAAACACTCCACATAACAAGGTGCCCTGTAGTCACGTGAGGGCTTTTGACCAATCAATGAGGAGATCGGCTGAAACCGGGTTGTCCATACTCTCGCTATACATGCCACAGCTTTGCACTGTATATTCTGTAGAATTAAGTCACAAAGTGTTTCTATGATAAGATGAATACAGAAAAATATGGATTAGTTTATAATACAGTATTTACTCTCCTTTCCTCCTCCTGGCAGAATAATGTGTTGGTGTTTGTCGCAGAGCTCTTCTGGTGGTTTGAAATTGTAAAGCCAGACTTTGTACAACCCAGGGACCTTAAGGAAGCCAGAGATGGTAAAATCATCACAGCCTTTACTTATATTCAAAAGTCATTTAAAGCTGCTGCATGTCACGGATAGGTGGATGCCCAGAGGGGGTTAGCGTTTGAACAAACTGCATGAAATGGTCCGACTATGTAAGCTATGCCATTCTAATATATACACTTGCAACAAAAGAACAACGCTATGCTTCAAAATCAGTGTTTGGAATAGTCTATCATTTCAAACACTGGTCCATTAGTAATATAAGAACTAATCTGGCATCCGTTTTTAAAGCCTTTTGTTCCTGAGAATCTGCTTTGTCACTGTGCATGCGAGACAGTTGCTATTTAATTCGGACCGAATGGCAAGTTAAGTTAAAATTTTTATTGTGACAAATACAGAAATTTATTTGTTGAGTTTTTTTCTTTTAAACCATGGATTGGGAACATAAGCTAGCCCAGTGTTTTTTAAATAGTGGGTGATCACGGTGAGGTGTCAGGGGGGGTCGCAAGCAGCAGTGGAAATGTACATTATTTGTGCTTACAATCTAGGATTTATCTTAGAATGATACACAAGCCTGCAGCTCGGTGGCAACACTGCTCACTCTAATCAACAGGCTTCTTGTTCTACCCAGTAGAAGTAGTAAGCACACAGCAACACGTGTACAGAGCTAACAGGAGAGGCGGATATTTTGTGACAGGAATTAAATTAAATGAGTTGTTGTCAGCTGCATATATAAACAATGTAACTCACACAGTGCGTTGTACTGACAAATAAATATCAAGTTCTCAATAGTTATTCCATGCAGGGGGTTATGGAACATTTCTGTTCCCGAGGCGTGTCATGACACAAAACAATTGAGAAGCACTGCGCTAGCTGTTGGTAGTGTTTTTATATTTTTGGGTTTAAAAAAATAATTTTGAGCCAGCGACATGCAGCAGCTTTAAAGGGGAACTGCACTTTTTTTGGGAATTTTGCCTATCGTTCACAATCATTATGAACGACATCACGACGGATAGATTTTTTGTATGTATTGCCAGTGGAACCTCGCCTATTTTACCCATAAAATCCAATAAATAACCATTAAAAAAACGCCAACAATATTCCTTTTACATTTTGTGATTTGGATATTAACCAAGTATTAGGGATATTGTTATTATAAGCACTAATGCACACAAACTATTTATAACGGCGCCATGATCACTTCCATGTGTCCCTATGTTTACATCATCGAGTGGTCTGCTGCTTCCTCGCTTCCTTGCGCCCTGTAAGTTTATTCTAGATCATAAATCATGCATATCACCTGGACAGAAGACGTCTGAGTAGGTATTCCGACAAGTTGATACACTTTGACAGCCATTTAGGACCCGAAACTGGTGAGGATGACACGAAAAGACGCTTGGCCCCCCTGTCCCCTTCCCCTTTTTTTTTGAGGATTATGAGTCATTCTTCATCTAAATGGGAATATATGAAAATCCCAGCAGTTGGCATCCTAATGACAGCAGACGTTTTGAGTGAGTGATGTTTTATTATGTATGTTGGCTCTCATGAAGTCTGCAGTGAGTAATAATCAGTTCTGAAGAAAAAAAAACAAATGTTGTGATGCGTTTTTGAAATTAATGTGCCGCGTATGCTTAAAATGATCAAAATATGTTAATGTTAAATGTTATTATTTATGTACCCTTACTAGATTACATAAAAACTTACATAAAGTATATAAAACCTTAGTGGAGGTGTTTGGTTGTTTTTTTAAGGGCTTTATAGGCAGAAGTGCACGGCTCCCATAGGCTCCATTGTAAGCTAAATTTTGATCGGATTTATTCAATATTTAAAATGCAAAAAAAATATATCCATCGTCATGTTTCTCATAATGATTGTGAACGATAGGCAAAATTCCCCCAAAAATTGCTGTTCCCCTTTAATGAATTGCTATGTTAGTGTTTCTTATTAAACAAGGTATAAACAAATCTGCACTGTGTTTTCATATGGTTCACACATCTTTACAGCGAGGTTACTGCTCCAGCCTAAGAGCTCTCGATCCCATGCGTCCATCTCCAGTGTCATGAAACGTAGTTTCCCGACGACAGTAACTGCTGCTGAAATCTTGACCTCATCTCCAAACCCGGACCTCAGGTGCAGTTACTTCTAATTGGCTGTTATTATAGATGGATGTGGAACAATCAACAAATTATTGTTATATTATTGCCAGAGGTTATCAGAAATGTGCTATAATAGAATAGGAAAAACACGTAACTAACACTGAACTCAGCTCCTTTTAAGTAATTCAAAATATACTTTTCCCTCGCAGCACTTTAAAAAGCGCTCCAAGCACTCATCACTCTTTAGTGCCTCTAAAACAGAAACATCCGTGGGGAGTTGAGGATGATGTTACAGGTAATAAAATATAATACGGTATGTATTCGTAGAAGAATATTCAGACTTTACATAACCACGATGATGGGCTGACAAGAAAATTCATGCTTTCTCTATCCTGCAGTGAGGAATCAGTGTAACTCTCTAACACGTACAGATAAGCAGCGTCAGAGTTCATCACAAGCCTGGTCAGAGAGGAGGCAGAGGTGAGTGTTGACATTTCACTTTAAGAAGACACATTTTTTAGCATATCGCACAATCTAATGAGACCCAAATACAATCTGTTTTAGAAGATTAGACCTCGACAAAGATAGTTGAGTTTTTATAAATACTGATGGTATTTTTACCCAGGCCGTTATCCCAACCGGCACCCTACGCCCTGCATTTTCCTACTTCGGAGGAGAATGCAGACACTATCAGCCTTGCTCGGTCCATCAGCAAAGACAGCTTGGCTTCCAATGTCATGACACCCAAACACACGCACGGTCCAGGTCGTCAACTGCATCAGCACCGACTCAGTGGGCAAAGCCTCCTCAGTCACATTTGCATCGAGGATGAGGAGGAGATACTAGAGGAGGAGGAGCTGGTTGCTGTGATGCACCCTTCTGCTTTCCCCAGACGTTCACTCAGGACAGACATGGAACAGGATGAATTAGAAATACCTTCTACGACCACACTCAGGAGGATTTCTAACGATAATTGCTCTCCTTGTTCCGACATGGGCCTTTTGACCCCTGACTTGCAAGCGGACAGCTACTACCTGGAGCCCCTGATGCCTGCCATTACAAAGCCAGCCAAAGAGAAGAGCATCATCCTGAACAAGGAGGAAGAGAGTGGGGAGAGTTGGTCCAGGACAGCGCAAGTTGTCGTTAAAACAACCCCAGATCTTCCGCATAAATCACTACGGAAATCTCCAGTGTTTGAATGTGGTAAATTTACCTTTAAACCTATACCTGTGGTAGAATCTGTCCCAACCACCTCTCTCCTGTCGCCAAGACTAGGGTCAACTTCTATGCCAGTGAAGAAACAGCCTCAAGGCTTTTTCCTCCACTTATCTGGAGAGCCAGACTGTCAGAGTCATCTTTCCTCTGACCCAGAGGCAGGGCTAGATTCTGACTCGGACATTGCAGATTTTGAAGATGACGAAGAGGATGTCGAACTGATCGAACAGAGAGGAAAGGGAACTGCTTTATTGCGAGGACAGTTGTGTGAATTTTTAGATGTTGAGTCTGTCAAGCTAAGAGAAGACGTGAAAGTGAGTGAGCGAGACAATAAGGAAGACAGAAGTGGATGCTCCAGCCCGTGCCTCAGTACTGTGTCCTGTGCGAGCAGCTGCAGCGCTTCGGGCAGCGCCAGTGTCAAAATGACCAGCTTTGCAGAAAGAAAGCTGCTTAAGCTCGGCCTCCATGACAGTTTCTCCAGCACTAGCAGCTCGCAGAAAACCACACCCGAATACTCTGACATTACTCCTTGTCCTCCATGGCAGTTGAAAAGTGAGGGTAGTCCCGGATGGCAAGGTAAAGACCCTGGTTTTGTGGTGAGAAAGACTATGATGGCAAGTCCTCCAGTGGTGCCTTCAGAGCTGCTGCAGCTTCACATGCAACTAGAAGAGCAAAGGCGTGCAATCGAGTACCAAAAGAAGAGGATGGAGACCTTGTCAGCGCGGCAGCGACTGAAACTAGGAAAAGCTGCATTCTTAAATATCGTAAAGAAGGGTGAAGGGAGGAGTGACACACTTCCCCTACCTCTCAAACACTCGCCTTCTGCGGAACTATCAGAGGCTGAAAAAGATAAGGTGCCCTACTGCAAGGATGACTCCTGTCTTGGGGTTATAAATGTTCAGGCAAAGACAGAAGGAAGAAAGATGAATTTGGACAACAGGTTGAAAACCTTAGCTCAGGATAGGGCTTCTGAATCTGACACAAATGACTGCTCCCACTCCATAGATCTCCTCAATGAGGCAATCAGTGCTATTCAGCAGCAGATGGTGCAGCTCTCACTGCAGCAAGACTTGCTCATGAAGAAGACTGCGGTCTCACCTCCAGAACAAAAAGAACCAGACCAGAAAGCAGCTCCTAACACAATACCCTCTCCCACTTTAGACTCTAAATCATTTGCCGTCCACTTTGTTGACTTCAACGACAGCAGTTCTACTCCCACTCGTTGTCCTCCCAAGCTGAGCTCCAGCCAGCGAAACAAAACCTCTAATCCAAAGCAAAAGAATGGCAGGCTGTCTGAAACTGAAGGTGCAACTTCACCAAGGGAGATTAGAAGAGGAGGTCAGGATGCTGGAGTTACCACTGAGCTCTCAAGGCAAGAGAAAAACTTTCGAAGACGCACAACCTTCAGAATCCATAATAACCATGGCAGCACCAGAGAGGAACCCTGTCTATCTCCTGTCAATGCTCAGCCACAGGATGCAACAGTTGCAAACATGACTGCGTCACACTCCGCAGAACATGTCGAGAACAGGGCTGACATCTCAGAGACTGAATCTGCGGGTGGAGAAGAAAGCACCAGGCTCAGAAGTCAACTGATTGAGGTTGACCTTTCCGAGCCGAAGGAGTCCACGGGGGATGCTGGTGTTATGACGGACGACACAACAGAGGGCGAACAGAAGAATGTGCTTGGTTTTTTCTTTAAGGTGAAGTTCAACACGAGTGACATACGACGTGGTGCATCAAGAGTCTAATCTTTTAATGACTGGTTTGTCCTTTGCTCTCCCAGCATGAAGAGAAGGCAGAGGATGAGATGGCCAAACGCCGCGCGGCCTTCCTCCTCAAACAACAGCGCAAAGCAGAGGAGGCAAGATTACGTAAACAGCAACAGGAAGTAGACAGCGAACTGAAGCGCGATGAGGCCAGGTACGCTTTCACACAGAAAAATAAAAGTCCAGGGGGTGTATGTGCAGAGGGTCTTTATTTACTTTTTCTTCCAGACGAAAATCAGAAGAAGATCGAGTTCGTAAAGAGGAGGAGAAGGCCAGACGAGAACTAATTAAGCAGGAGTACCTGCGTAGAAAGCAGGAGGCGTTGATGGAAGAACAGGGTCAGGTTAAGCCAAAACCCAGATTTAAATCCCGCAAGAACAAATCTAAATCTTTGCACCGTGGTGACTTTACTAGCCCCTGTAAAGGATCAACAACATGTAAGAACCAGAAGAATGTTAGCATTTTTTGTGTGAAAGTAGCATGTAACAGTACAATATCAAAGATGAATATTGATGGACATAAAGTAATTTTATTAGTATGTATTTTCTACTTTTAGCTGATCTAAGCTGCGGTCTTCGAGGATCCACGTTGTCTTTGGCTACAGAGGTGGACAGTGTCATCTATGGAGAGGCCGAATCACAGAGGTGAAACCCCCTTTACATGTTAAGAGTCATGTTGTTCAACCACAACAGTAGAATTTAGTACTAGTATTTTAGAAATGTTAAACTTTAACATTAATATTAATAATGATGATATTAATGGATTAGATTTATATAGCACTTTTCTACACACTCAGTGCACTTTACAGTATTTTATTTTAAAAACAAGTATTATTCAACTTGCAATTATTATATGAAATATCCTCAGGATGTTTCAGAATCTTTAATCAAGATGTTATATGTGGGAAAACCAAAATATCTTATTTTATTTGTTATTTTCTCAATTAATTTAGTTTTAAACTAAAATAGACAAAATATAATTATTCATGCTAAAATTAAAATTAGGATGTAAAGTCAATGACTAAAAATAAGTAAATAACTCTTAAAACTCTGTGAATTTTTAGAAATACAATTTTTAAATCTCGGCAAGTGGCACATTTTTTGCAGAGCTCAAGTTTCTGGACAACCACTCTACGATCTGAGCCTCGCTGCCCCCGCTCCTGCAAATAATAATGTATACAGTATAACAACTTTTTTTTTTTAAACTTTAATTTAGAACACCGTACACAGCTTTTTTGATCACAAGGTGATTATTTGACCAGTATATTTATTGTATTGCACAACACAGCAAGGAGCACACAGCTAGGTAGCACAATTCTGTAAGGGTAGGTAATTCTACTCGATTCAGACCACTCATGATGCTTCAAAAGCAACTACTGCTATCTTGTGTAGTTAAAAACTGTACAAAAAGGTTTCCTACAGCCACAGCTGTTAATGCCACACAAGACTCATCAGACGCTGGTTTATTTTGTCAACCAAGCAACTGGGTAATATAGGAAACTGTTATTTGAATATTGTGTATAAATTACGTTACATTCAGTCCACACTCGTCCAGGGGCCTGATTCACTAGCTGAGTATGTCTTGCAGGGCAGAGTCTGTCTGCTCGATGGATTCATTCCCTGTGCTGAGTCGAGCCTCCAGCAGGAATATGGAGCGGGATTGGGAGAGTGGCTCCATCGCTTCCTCCATCACTTCTACCGAGTACAATGGTGAGTGGACACATCTGTGACATATCAGTAAATATAGTTTTGAGATCAACATTAAAAATTAAATGTTTATGTCCAAGCCTAATGGAAGCTACACATGTTCTCTGCTAGGGCCATTGGTAGTGTAGTGCTTCATATAGCTGATTACTTTGCACCTGTCAGCCCTATTCCCAATTAGCAACAAAGCAGTAGGTTAAGGCACCACCCTATACTGATACTGCTCTCGATAAGCCAACCTTAAGACCCAGGATGATGAATAAGATTATAGACTTAACTTTTTGCTTCGTGTTCGACAAAGGGCCCAAACTGTTTAAGGAGCCAAGCTCCAAATCCAACAAGCCCATCATCATCAATGCCATCGCACACTGCTGCCTGGCTGGAAAGGTGAACGAGTCCCAGAAGAATGTTATCCTGGAGGTCAGTGGGAGCAACTCAAGAATCTCTTTGTTCGGATTGTGCTTGATGGCAGACGTTGTTGTTGTGTTTCACAGGAGCTGGAAAAGTGCGAGTCAAATCATCTCATCATCCTTTTCCGTGACGGCGGCTGTCAGTTCCGCGCTGTTTATTCATACACACCGGACACTGAGGAGATCGTCAAATTCACCGGCACTGGGCCACGTGTCATCATTCACAAGATGATTGAACGGCTCTACAAATACAGCTCGGATCGCAAGCAGTTCACCGTCATCCCGGCCAAGTCAGTGTCTGTCAGTGTCGACGCCCTGACCATCCACAACCACCTGTGGCATGTCAAGAGGCCAGGTAGCGCGAGGAAGAAGTGAGAAAAGGGAAGTGGACACTGTGTATTTCTGTTTTGTTGGGCCGGACCCAATAACTATATGACGTGTTCAGAACAAGCAATTATTTTTTTTCTAATATGAAGTTTTGTTATGTATTCTGTATTTGTTCTGAACACATCACAGATCTGGCTGCCATGTTTTGTTTTCACTGTCCGACTGTAGCAATGTCTGAGAATAGGAAACACAGCTGAATGCACTATTTATTGTTATTTTATTATTGTTCTGCATGCCACACTTTTGTTTTAGCCTGTAGGTACATCCTGCATTCTTTTGGCACTCCTTGATGGACCGATTGTCACTTGCACATGATTTGGACCTTCAAAAAAAATGCTGCTGGACTTTGGCCCCGTCGATACAAAAGTGCAACTTGAGAAGAGAAGGTAGTGATTCCGACTTTTGACCAAAAAAAACAAGGTTTGTTGTTTCTATTCATGGTGAGGATAAAAGTTTCTGAGTTGTGCTACTGATAACTACTTTTATGGAGGTGAGACTTTCACAATGTTCATGAGTGGGATGTTTGCTATAGTAGTGTGTGTTATGTCTCTTTACTATTTAGCCTCCTGTTTGCAGAAGTAAGGAACGTTTGGACTTTATTTGCATTTTTCATGGAAGGTCTGTCCTGCAGTAGACAACACAGGCAACACAAACCTATTCTGTTTATTTAAAATATGTTTGTTGCTGTTTCCGGGAACGTCACATGTTCTTGGAGTGCAATTTTCAATTTTGCGACGTCTGAGATCCTTGACCTGCTGTCAAATGTTTTGTCACCTCTTAACTGGATTCACTGGACAACAATTAATGTTTTAAATGTAGCTTTTAATGCTCATCAAGCTGCCTGGTGGTTTCCCTTTATGACTGTCAGTGGAACATGATGGGAAAATAATTACAACTTCAAAATACTTGATATTCTTTTGCTGCATTTTGTACAGTTTTGAGTAGTATATTTTGTACCAGTTATGTTTACTAAAATAACGAAACAGGCTTTGTTATGAGTTTATTCTGTTACAGTCCCATTTCATTGTATCCTAATTTAATTTATTTTGAAAAGCTGTATTAAAATTAAAATTGACTGTTACTTGTTACCACAAAATTGTTGTTGTAATACAGAAGAGTTAAAAAACAAGCTACACAGTACAACACATTTAGGGGTGAGTGACAGTGAAAAAAAACTCTGACTCGTGTCATTTGGCACCACCTGCTTCTTTGTCATCTATAAATATCTAAACTCTAAATACAGAACTTTTTTCAGAAGAAAAAATATCTAATATAACATATGAAGTACAGGTCATTACATTAATAATTTACAGAACGTGTTAAACATTTGGACACAACTTCTCCTTCAATAGCATGAAAAAGTGTTCTCAAACTTTTGACTGGTACTTTATGTCAAGTAAAACCATTTTTAACATCAAAATATGCAGAACAGAACAGATCAAATACATTGCTAGTGGCTCAGTATTGCATTTAGTCCTTGAGCCTCGTAGAAACGTAGATACCAATCAGTGTTACTCCTCCAAATTAAAACCTCAACATTAGAGGATAACTATACGGCTAATGCCCAGCTACAAAAATATGCCTTAAAATCCTTAACACTTAAAAAAAAAACTTGTGGTTGCACAGATTTTTGTAATAAATAGTTAAGGAAAGCTTAAACACAACGTGTACTGTCAGTCCAGCTTAAATCGATTAAAAATTAACAGAATCTTAATTCTTCATTTTACCAAGACCTTTTGGACAACTGTATGCGTCCAACTTGTGGCAAGGAGGGACCAGCTTTTTCACTTTGTGTAAGTACAGTAGTCAAATACTTTAGCGTTTATTTTACACAGATGCTGAGCTGGATGTTCACATACTTCACCTGAGGGATCTCGAAGCTGTAACAAAATCAATCAGAATACTGCTGTATTTTGTCAGTGTGAGGAGTTCACTAGGTAACCTGCTCCAAAAAGAGAAACTCAAAAGACTGCATTGCTGGTTTGATAGAGTTTAAACATGTCCTGGAGAAAGCAGGCCTCCAGGTAAGACCAAGCCATCAGTGTTGTGTGTCTTCTCTGGTCTCAAAGCTGGACTCGTGCCTCTCTTTCAGACTGCTGCTGTGGACTGGAGGCTCCTCAGGGACGTGAGCCAGAGGGTCGGAGCGTATCAAGTACCTGAGGTACAATAGAGGGAGATTTTTATGTTACTATTTTGTCTTGATACATAGTAACATAATTCTCTGCGGAAAATGTTAATTGCACTTCTGTATAAAAGGGACAAAACGATGCAAAAAATAAGTAATGCTTACACAACATCATTAAGCTCCAGACGGGTGTCTGGTGAAGGGTTAATCAGGACATAGGACAGGGTGTTTTGGTGTTCGTTCTGCTCATCTAAAACAAAGTTCAATCAGAAAACTGAATCAAAATGCAGGCTATAAATGAACAAACACTACCTTGCAGGTATCCCAGATTGACTCTGTTCATGACATCACAGGCTGTCAGATTGTTCAAGTCCTCTAAAGCAATACGACAAGAAACAGATACAGTTGTAGTTAAAGTTTTAGGATGCAAACTTGGTTTTGCAACTGATATGGCTCTCGAAGAGAGTTACCAAGGGTTCTCACCATATCCTGAGGTGGGAAGCCCTAGATGCCTCATGCGGTTGCGCACCAGCTCAGAAAGCTCCTCCCGTTCAGAGCGTCGGTAGAGGTTGAGTCGTTGCTGGGCGATGCGTTGGGCATTGTCCTTGGTGGAGTCCCGGCTCGTTCCCTGCCACCGCATGCTTCTCTTACTCAGACGACGCGCCCATTGCATGCTCTTCTTCCTAAGCAGAGGGCGTTCTGACTGGTCGTTGGGGCGCTGGGACTCTTGACTCCGGTCTTTTGTGTCCTCACACTCGTTGACAGATGCCTGAGACTGAGAAAGACTGGTTTGGAACTCAAAACGAGCATTTTACAGAGATAATATTATCTAACGTTTTGATTGCTGCTAGTTTGTTATTTCCTTAACACAATTATGCAAGACCTTCATAACCCATTTCCATAAAGGTTTTAAACAGAACATGCACTTAGAATGAGTGTATATGTTGTTTTGAGAAACTTGCTTCAGAATTGGAGAAAATGTGGGACTCTGTCCGATAGATCCCTATTGGAATTTCCGCACTGGATGAGCAGAGTTTCTGGAAGAGTCTTCCATAAGTACCAATCCATAGGTCTCCCTCTGTTACTTTCATCTGAGGTACAAAAGAAAGAAGATTACAATATTGACAAGAAATTAACGACTACTACTTTTTTAGAAAAATTAGCATTGGAAACAACTAAGGTATGTTTCTTAGCTGATTAACCGCAGAAGACTCTGCTTAATTGATTACCATGATCTTAAAATTAGCATCATAACTGCTTCTCTGTTGTCAGCGAACATGTCCAATATTTGACACATTTTTTCCTAGCGGGTGTGTGAGAGACAGGCAGAAAAGCTCTGTCTTGCAAGGGGGAAAAATCATTGGGTGCTACCTGCTGATTTGTGTGTGTATATATATATATATATATATATATATATATATATATATATATATATATATATATATATATATATACACAGTATATATATATATATATAAATAATACTGTCTTATTCAATAATTCAGTACTTAGGTGTGGTTTATACCACTAAAACACTTTGTTCAACTCACAGCGCAGAGGTATCCTGATCCTGGAGTGGTGTCTAGTCCCAGCAACAACCGTGCTATTAGGATCATATAGTCCTTAACAAAAGACTGAGGTGGAAATTCAGAGAAAATGTAACTTTAAAAACAGGTAGAAAGTAAATGAACAAAACCAACAGAAGAAAGGTCCCCGAGTTGAATATAAGGAGGGGCTATTGACTATTTTTTTTTTTTTTTTTTTAACTTTATTGGGTCAAAACTTGTTGTTGTGCGCTAACCTGGTAGAGCAGTGTGTCGAGCATGCTGATGCTAAACACTCGGCCTGCGGCGAAGGGGAGGCGGAACATAAAGGCCAAGTTGGAGCCTTTGTCACGCTCTTTCTGGAGGGGAACAATCAGGAAATGTAAAATACACAAACTAGTGCTGTGATACAATAATTGTTTTAATCAAATGAATCACACTTTCGTGGTTAATCACAATTAAGAATTGAAATTAACTTTTATTAAAAAAGACTCCATTATATTGACACAAATACAATTTTACTGTCAGAATGCCATACACAAATGTATTATTAATTATTTTGCTCATAACTTGGTAACATAATTATCTTAAGACCCATCATGATATGGCTCCTGTAAGAACAGTCAGGATCAAAGCCCGCTCTGAACCATGGATGAATCCGGACCTATTAGCTGCCATAAAAGACAGACATAAAATACTCCGAATACCAAAAGTGCAAAACCGAAGTAGATAAACAACCCAATAATAACCTCAAATCACTCCTTACAACACGCAAAAAGCAATGCAATAAATTAACCCTTGTGTGGTGTTCATATTGTTGTTACTCAGCCAGTGTTTGTGGGTCTGATGGACCCGTTGCATTTTGTGGCTTTTAATGCCTCACAATCAAACACTTTGTTAAAATACTGATCAGATGTTTACATCCCAGAACAAGCTAGTCAGGTTACTTCTAGACCTCCACCCCAGATCACACCTCACTCCTACCCACTTCTCCAAAGTGGGCTGGCTCAGGGTGGAGGACAGAATAAAACAACTTGCACTGTCTATAAAATCCGCTACACCTCCCTGATACCGAAGTACATGTCAAACTACTTCCATAACGTAAATGACCGCCATAACCACAACACCAGGGGGAGCTCCACAAACCACGTCAAACCCAGATTCCGATCTAACAAAGGTCTTAACTCATTCTCCTTCAATGCCACCTTAATATGGAATGCACTCCCAACAGGTGTAAAAGAAAGTGCATCTCTATCCTCCTTCAAAACCGCATTAAAAGAACACCTCCAGCAGCTACAACCCTAGCCTAACCCCCTCTCCCCACCACATCCCACCTCCCCGGATTGTAAATAATCAAATGTATATACTTGTTCTTATGCTTTCTGAGCTCACTATGTTCACCGCTCGCTGTACATATACTACGAAGTGAGACCTACACTGTTTCAATGTCCATTTCTCAGATGATATCATTGTTGATGATTGAAGTATGCTGATAGCAACCCAACCTAACCCCCCCACCCCAACCTCCTCAACATCCCACCCCCCGGATTGTAAATAATGTAAATAATTCAATGTATATACTCTGATGATTAACTTGTGTGATGACTGTACTATGCTGACAGTATATATTTGTACCATAAATTGATCAACGTGGACCCCGACTTAAACAAGTTGAAAAACTTATTCGGGTGTTACCATTTAGTGGTCAATTGTACGGAATATGTACTGTACTGTGCAATCTACTAATAAAGTTTCAATCAATCAATCAATGTATTTTGAAGTTACTTGTGTTATCTTCGACAGTCGTAATATCTACACAAAATAACTTTGATAATAGTTAGCATTCATAACATTTTCTGCTTTGTCTTACCTTTTCCAGCTTGGATAGAGCCAGAGAGTAGCAGTCCTTTGCCTTAAACTGCATGAACCTCATGTTGGATGGATGTGTGAGCTCTGTGATGATGCTCAGGCTAGGAAACAACCTGGAAGAAAATGTAAGGTGTTTAATCATCACTAAAATGACAATAAGCATCAAAACATAAGGGTGTGATGATAAAATTTAATTGATTACCGAAACATTGTCTGCACATTAACAATAGTTTTGGCGTCAGCCATGTAGTCCTCCTCTGCACTCATCGTGCTCTCTTTATCCACGACAACCAAATTATCTGCGTATATAATGCCGCACTGAAGCAGACTGTCAAGACTGAAATGCACATAGTAACAATCATAACCCAAATACACATTTTTTCCCAGAGGACACTGTATATCTACTAAATTGTAAACTCTACATGACGGTCTTACTTGTCTATGGCCCCTGCCATGTAGTAGACCATAGGGAAGCAGCAGATGGCTTCCAGGAAGTGATTATCAGGCCTATGGATCACAGAGAAAGTACTGTACATTAAAAACATTTGTCTTTTTTTTTCCTCGCAAAGAGGACAACAACTATTCCATAACTAATAATAGGAGTGCCCTGCTGTTTTTAAGGACACACTGCAAAAAAAGCTAGTTATGACATTACTGCAAAAATGTTTGGTCTCTTCCAAGTTTTTCTGAACCGTACGGTCTGGTGTAATTTGTGGGCCGGACAGCCAGTTAATTAGCCCTGCACTAGAGCATCTTGGTATTTTTGTGTTCTCTTTTTAGAGTAGATCCTTAAAACAGAACACACCTGTCATACAGAAAATCTATGACTAGGTTTTTTTTTTTTTTTTAAAAGCCGGTTCTTAAAAATAGCAGAGCGCTCATGTCACATAAAGGAATTTTGACAATCTTAAAATAATATTTTTTGACTATACAATGTATCAATTTAAAGATAAGTGATTACATAATTGCATGTACAAAATGATTTAAAAAAATACTGAAGATACAAACTGGTCCTTAGCAATCTAAAAATATGACCCCCGAACAGTTTAGTTGAGTAGTACATAAAACTATTATACAGTCTTAAGTTCATTTTATATTTCATTATAGTTATTAGAAATATAAACAGAGTTAGTTTTTTGCAACATAAACTTTTGTATTTATAAAGCAATTATAAAATGTATCGTAAAACTGCCATACACAATCAGATGTATATCAAATGAATAAGTATGCATTACAAGTGCATATTAGTAGTGGGGGTGGCACTCATTTCATTATATTGCAGAATTTTAAACATTTCAATGCAGTTGCAAAAAAACATCACCACACCCAAATATGTTGTAGAGAGATCTATTGGATTGCAAACAACTAATGTTGACAGCTACTGTATTGTAAGGTGTGTGGGGAGCTAGTTGAACGAAACAGAAGGGTATTAAAAGCTGATTGGATACAATAAAAAGGTAGGGAAGGAGGTTATTTTCTGACACAGAAGAAGCAAGGTAGTTGGTAGACAAGGGTTGGTGAGGATTTGATTGAATAAACACAGTAGTAGATGAAGAGCTGGTTATATTAAACAGATGGATCGGCAAGAAGCTAATGGATAGACAGGATACGCTTTGTGATCTTGTCATTTCAATTATTGCTATTACCTGACCCTAAGCACCCGTTCTCCGCGACACCGTTCAAAGAACATTATGCATCTGCTTAGAGCCGCTGCTAAGAGACCCCAGACTGTTGTAAGTGTTGCAATTACGTATCATAGTGTGTGGGTGCATCATTAAAAGGATGGGAGGGAGTGCCGCAGGAAGGGAGTGATGTGTTTTTAAGTTCAGAGCAAGTTGCCATGGTTACTGCCTGCCGCATTCTTTATTATTCTCATACACAGTAATAAGCAGCAGTAGCAGCCTTGGCTTGCTATTGGTGAGAGGATGCATTCCTATGATTTGTGCTGAAGGAAATACATGGTATGTTACAAAAGAGAACTCACGGGTTGTCCAGCAGTAAGACAATAGGGTTGAGTTCTTTCCTGGGTCTGTAATAGGCTCTGAGAGGCACTATGAAGTTATAGAGACCATTCCCTGCTGTCTCAGCAGACACGATGATGAGCTTGTTTTTGAAACCGTAAGCTTTGGCGTCCTCAGAGCTGTTGTGCCTGCAACCCTGGAAAGAATAGAGAGGAAAAAAGTGGGTGTTTCACAGAGGGATAGACGACTCAAGTCAAGGTAGATGAGAAGGAACAGCAGGATGCAAGACGGATGACTAAGGTGACAGAACAAAACAGGACTGCCCACCTGGTCCAGACGTAGGCAGCAAAATAGGGCTTTCTCAGCCAGCAAATGACACAAGGTGGGCGAGCTTCCGATGTAAGGAGAGTTAGGGGGGTAACCTTTCATGTACCTGGCAACAAAAATAGTATCATTGTTCAGATGCCAGTTTACACAAACTACTCAAAACACTCGGAGGACAAAATTATTGGAAAATGGAATATTGGAAGTTATATTTTTTTTACAAGATTTTGAGTATACTAGTGTGAACTTCTGTGAATCTGTGACATATGAGGTCAAAGAGAGCTTATTTGCCTCAGCCTGAGCTCTGAAGATGGGTTGTGGATGACAATGACCCGAAACATACGGCCGCGGCAACAAAGGGATGACTCTAGAAAAAGCACATTAAAGATCATGGAATTGCATAGACAGTCTCTGGAACTTAATTCCATGAAAAATGTATAGAGGGAGTTGAAACTTTGAGAACTTGCCAAGCAACAGCCTTGAAAACCTTCAGTGTTTGGAGAAAATCTGTGAAGATGAGTGGACCAATATCCCTCAAGATTTTTTTTTTAGATTTTGTGTCTCTGTTTGTAAAGCTAAATTGTCAATGCCTTTTGTAAGGGGTTACATTTACAAAATCAGCAGGTATGATCAAAACCAACAATCATCTTACTCAGTGGGCCAGGGGCTTCTCTCATCAGTGAAAACAGAGTCATCTTCTGATTGATCACCAAGGAGGTCACATGGCAGGATTGAGGAGGAGTCTGCAATCTCCTGAACCGGATCGATGCTCGGTCGGCGAGTGCCCGTTCCGTTGAGCGCGGGTGGCATCAGTTTGGTGCCCGAAATGTCAGGCGGACTGGAGTTCTGAAGATCAATAGCGACGGTGCCTGTAAGTGGACCACACTTTAGCATTTACCGATGATGGCGCATTAACATGCCTGTTGCGCCTCACCCATGCTGGCGATGATGCTGTGCACAGGAAGCTGCGAGGGTCCGTCATAGATTCCAACGCCGCCGCGTCCCTTATGTTCCTCCTGGTTGAAGATGAAGGCTGAGTTTTCCTCTTTTGTGATGTTTATGTAGTAGCAGGTGTCTGTGGCAGTCATGATGTGGTGTGGGCCAGGGTTTAATAGGATGCTTTTGTTCTCCTCCTTCCTTATGCCAATCAAACACACTCCATATCTGTATGACAACACAATTTTTAAGAAAAATTATTGTAGTATAGTTGTATTTAGTCAGCTTTCGTCAGATAAGTGAGTTCATAGGTCGACTTTGCGAACAGGACAGTATAAAAGGGGCTTTTGACTCATGTTTAAGTTACCAAATATGATAATTTCTTGTCCTTCTAAGGGCTAACCTACTCACTTCTTGTGAGCGTGGAAGGAAGCGTATGTAAAGCTTTTGCCGCTATACGCCCCAAAAAACTTGCTGTCGCTCAGCCTGATGTGGTAGACCTCGTTGCCAGAGCAACATCCGTACATCCTCTGCCACTGCTCCGGAGACTGTTGTCCTTCCCTGCATGAGGAAGAAAATGGCATTCATTCTGACACTTTTAACAACTTTGGCATTTAGAACCTACACCTCCGCTCTCCAAGAAATACCCTTCTGTCTATCAAATCTTTGTATTTTTGATACAACTCCTGTATTAAAGTTAATCAAATTGTGCCTAATGAAGTGGTAATAACTGGACACTATTATTTAGTGCTGTCAAGCAATTAAAAAAAATAAGCAATTAATTCATTATGTTTTGTAATTAATTAATCTGGTTAATCTCACCTAAAATGTTTAGGAAGGGCCTCAACTTGAGGTATTTTTATTTAAATTCATTACATTACTACACAAAAGAAATTTAGCTTTAGTCATTTATTGTTTTAACAGACTTAAACATATGCAGTTGTATTTACTAAAATAAAGACTGGTCCATATAAAGTGCTGAAATTAACACATAAGAATGGAATGGAACACTGCCAAAAGTTTCTGTTCTTGAAATACTGAACTTTTGTAAGCTGGTACAATTTGGAAACATGCAATATTTTTTAATGTGAGGAATTGTGTGTGTGCGTGTGTTTTTTGTGTGTGACTGTTTTTATGACTGTATATTTTAGGTATTTTTATTGCACTGATGGATGGGACTTAATTTTGTAACTTTGATGACAAAAAAAAGGGATTATGTTCTATTCTATTAAAAAAACACTTCTCTGTGCATTAGGTATTGAATGTTGAACGTGTTGCTTTTCTCTGCATCAGATAATATAAAATACATAAAACAGACCTATAAATCGGAGTGCTAGCATATGTTACCAATAGTGGTTCAACATAATAGATTTGACAAATAAATGTATGTATTTGTCACAATAGATGTTAAACTTTGTAAAACATTTCCCATGGATTGGAGGAAATGTTGGCTTTCGTTACTGTCAATCACAGATGTCTCGTACAAGTACATCAATGTTTAAAATTATGTTGAGTTTTAAACATTATTTAATATGGATGTCCGATAATGGCTTTTTGCCGATATCCGATATTCCGATATTGTCCAACTCTTAATTACCAATACCGATATCAACCGATACTGATATATACAGTCGTGGAATTAACACATTTGGACAACCAGGTATGGTGAAGATAAGGTCCTTTTTAAAAAAAATTCATAAAATAAAATAAGATAAATAAATGAAAAACATTTTCTTGAATAAAAAAGAAAGTAAAACAATATAAAAACAGTTACATAGAAACTAGTAATTAATGAACATGAGTAAAATTAACTGTTAAAGGTTAGTACTATTAGTGGACCAGCAGCACGCACAATCGTGTGTGCTTTCGGACTGTATCCCTTGCAGACTGTATTGATATATAATGTAGGAACCAGAATATTAATAAAAGAAAGAAACAACCCTTTTGTGTGAATGAGTGTAAATGGGGGAGGGAGTTTTTTTTGGGGTTGGTGCACTAATTGTAAGTGTATCTTGTGTTTTTTATGTTGATTTAAGAAATAAAACAAAACATACCGATAATTAAAAAAACGATACCGATAATTTCCGATATTACATTTTAAAGCATTTATTGGCCGATAATATCAGCAGGCCGATATCGGACATCTCTATTATTTAACAATAGAACCATGACTTTTGGTTTTATTTATTCCAGCACCTTAAGACAAGCACAGGCGATTAAAACATTATTCACCTCCATCTAAATGTGCTCTGATTTGAAATATAATGTGCACATTATTGCACATGTAATACATCACCAAATTTAATCACAGATGTGTTATAATAGTATAAAGTCAGCTTTATGTGTGCTAAAACACACCTGGAAATGACCCCATTTCCCCATAATTGTATTTTTTTACAGCTACAAAAAATAAAACTGTCTATTTTACGCTAAAAAACGAGACAATTAAACTTATGCAAACAAACACTCGTCTGACATGTATTTAAGTTTATTATGAACATTTTACACCGTTAGTTATAATTCATCTCATCCTGACTATTTAAAGCCGCTAACATCATCGGCAAAGTCTTGTAACAGAGTGAGACGTCTTTTTCGCCGGGGCTTCTTACTTCTTACTTGCTTCGTGGCGGTAGTGTTGTTGCTCTGAAGCACAAGAAGAAGGAGAGAAAACGCGCAGGCATGCAGAGACGGTAACATTTAACATTAAAAATTTGATTAGTGCAAAATATAACACGCTAAATGTGACTGTAATGAATGAATTGCAATTAACCCGCTACTTTGACACCCCTACTGTTTTTAAAATACAATGGCTATTATTCAATGAACTGCATAACACGGCCTTGCTAAAACTCTATGCCAGATAGAAAGCTTGCCTTTTTGTGCTTCGACTGATTGAGATAATGGTAACCCTTCAAGCTGCTGACGTCAATGTTGTAAAGGGATCTGTTTGCACACTGGGGCAAAATCACCAGAAAGCTTTTCATATGGAGAACCGAGCTGCTTGCTCTTTGCCAAATCAGGAGAATTTGAAAGGTCCCATTGTATCATCATACTATTTTGAATTTTGTCGCACAGGTCCTAAAATAGTGTACTCAAAGTGTTCAAAATCTAACCTTGATATTGGAATTTGGACAGCTTAAAAGCGCTTTTAGTTATCCCTACTGGGAACATGCCATTTTGTGTATCTGTACTGCAGCTCTAATGCTAATAAGCTATGTTTGTCCATGTATGTCTTCAGCAGTGTGTGAGGTTCCAAGAAGCTATTGTGCACTCTACTGTAAACTGCACTTTTTAACAGCAACATCATGCTACGTTAGGTTATTTGCTGAATAAAAAAACTGATCAAACTTACAGCTCCCATGTTTGTAGCTAACAGATAGTTGGCAGAACTGCCGGTTTCATTTTAAGATGTGTAGCTAAGCCTGGTTTTTTTTGTTTTTACAAAGTGATTCTCAAGTTTTTTTCACCAAGTACCACCTTAGAAAAAACTTCGCTCTCCAAGTACCACCATAATGACCAACATTAAAAAGCAGTAGCGTAGTAGGCTTAAGTATTCGTTAAAAGGCAGAGGTTTTATTTAACAAGTATATTTAATATTTTTCACCACGGTAACATCACACACATTTTGAACAGTAACACTGTGTTTAAATATAGGAAAATAAAACACTGTACTTTAATCAAGTGATTATTTGACGTACTTCTAGATCAGTGGTTCTTAACCTTGTTGGAGGTACCGAACCCCACCAGTTTCATATGCGCATTCACCGAACCCTTCTTTAGTGAAAAATAAAATGTTTTTTTTTTCAAATTCAAGAAAAAGTCATGTTTTTTTTACTGGTGCACAAAATGAACCGTGCATGAACATCACCTTGTTCAAAGAACAAAACCAACACAGTGCATGAACTCACAACAAATTACACACCTTACACACATTACCATGAATTGATCAACGTGAAACCCCCAAATTAAAAAAGTTGAAAAACGTATTCGGGTGTTACCATTTAGTGGTCAATTGTACGGAATATGTACTGCACTGTGTAAACTGTACTGTTTCCAGTGGCGTGCAGTCACTAGAGGCAGGGGAGGCACGGCCTCATCATGGAAAGAAAAAAAAAAGTAAAAAGAAAAAAAATTGTTTTAAATTGTTATATGTATCCAGTGATTATACTAAAGTTATTTTCCATTTAACTTCACCAGTTTTAGATTATTTTTATTTTTATTTTCACATTTGCCATTCAAATACTGAGAAGAGACGGTGCGGTGATCATCAGCCAGTTGAGGCATGTCACTGCGTTGTGCCTCAACATGGATTGTGTGCAATGACTCGGCTAACTGCTGGCCTGCTGTGCAGTGAGACTGTATTGCTATATGAATTATATTATACATTTCCATAGTTTAGTTAGCTGAGGTATATAATGTACAGTGTATTTTGTCAACAACTGTATGTGTGTAAAGTGCTGAGCATTCATAAAACTGCTGCGAAGACACACTGTGTGAGGCTCGTCTCATAACCCCGCCTCCTGGTGCCAAGCACCTCCGCCGCAGAATGCACCGCCCGACGGGAGCGCCACACCAACCAAAGCCCGCACCCAAACCCTCCACGTGCAAGACCGAATCCACCCAAAAAAAGTCACTTAACAAGAAGCCAAAAAGTGCAAAAACAACAATGCTCGCGCTGCAGGAGCCGCGAACGACCGCAGGGACACAACATTAGGTACACCTGCACTGCAGGTTCATATGTTTGTAAATCTGACTGTGAGGATGCAGTCGTGCCTCACCAGACATTAACCTCACCGCCCGCCACTGACTGTTTCATATAATGTATTCTCTTCCTTTGCAATCTGCTAGTAAAAGTTTAAATCGATCAATCAAACAACCTGCAAATCAGATGGAAAATTAGAGGGAACATTGTTTGGGGGTATCCATAATACGCTGATAGAGAGAAGTTTTTATTTACACGATAAGTCGGATGTGGCTTTACCTCCGTGGCGAAGGCTCCGCCGAACCCCTGAGGCCGACTCAACGAACCCCTAGGGTTCGATCGAACCCAGGTTAAGAACCACTGCACTAGATGAAACCTGCATACCACTAGTGGTACACATACTGTAGTTTGAGAACTACTGCTCTACATGGTGCTTACTAATCTAACAATCAATGGCAATATCATGTCCATAAAGGACAAGGTTTTTTGTCCATGACGTCACGCGTGGCCCGAAAGTCATAACCGACCAATTGAGCGCCTCTTTAGATGGTATAGTGCTTAGATTCTCTAACATCATTTAAAATATATACATTAGGTCAGGAAAAAACAGAGGCTATATCATCCCTACAAGCCTGTTTCGCAGGTTTCCCTGCTCGTCAAGGGATTTTATTGAGCAGGGAAACCTGCGAAACAGGCTTTTAGGGATATTATAGCCTCTGTGTTTTTTCCTGACCTAACGTATATTCCGCTCTACCCCGGTATTGAGCACTGTATAACGGATAAATCGACTATATCATTTTAAATATATACATTTTGCCTAATAGGAGATTTTTAAATTGCCTCCATAGGAGAAAATAACTGACCTTCCACTGGAGGTGTGCACAAGGAGCGTAACCAAGGTCGAGGTGGCGGGACACACACAGTTGAGAGCCAACATGGCATACTTGAACTCCTCCTCGCATACAACATGGTCTAAAAACAAAATTGAAAATTTGGATTTCAAAATGAAAAAAGCAAAACATTAAGCAACAGCAGAAAGAAAATACAAATACATCAAGTATAAGGTCATTAGCTAGGCTTAGTTTTCAGAATGCAATTAAAGCCACTTTTGTCCATTGAATTCAGGGCCACTAGGGGGCAGCGAATACTGCTGTGAAAAAAAATATCAGTGAATGTAAAAAAAAAAAAAAGCACAAAATCTGAGTTGACATTTAATCCAACCTGCAAATTTGACATGGAACTTGTTTTCAGGTTTGAGGATCTGAACATAAAGTGGACAGTTTGGAGCAAAGTCCTTGACGGCCCAGGCTCTCAGGATGGTCTGGTGGTCCTGTAGGACGAAGGATTATGTGTTTTGATTTGAGGTGTAATTGTGTTTTTGACATGACACAGAACTTGCAGAAACCATTTGGAGTTGACATAATAATCCTACCGCTGCCATGCGATCCACCTCGTTACGGCTGCTTAGGATGAAACAGGCCTCGGCATCGTCCATCCTGCGTAAAATAATAATAAGACAACATATGTGAAACAGTGTCTATGGATGTTTTCATTCATCCAAGTCATTGTATTCTTAGGGCTTTCAAATAATCGCAACTGGAATGTTCAGTTTTTCTTCAAAGACATCTCATCCAAGTCAAGTCAGATCAACTAGATCTGACCAATCTAAGTCTATGAGCATGAATTGATGAAGCCTACTTAGATCAGAGACAAAACGTCTTCTAAGACAAACCAAACTGGCCAGTTGCTATCGATTGAATGCACTGAGAATGTGAAACAGTAACATTTTTTTAAATAAAAAATATGTGATGTTGTCTTTATGTTTAGCTTGGCAACAGATCCACAAAGTTATTTATGTTATCTTCCCTGGTTTTGTCGCTTGACGGATTTAATGGAGCACTGTGCCTCATAAGCCAAAGAGAAAATTGGCTTGCGAGATGTGTGAATCATAGACGAGTCACTCAAAAATTTTGAATCGAGACTCATGGGTACTCGTCTCCGTAAGCTCCTTCACTAATCACCCCTGCTACCGTTAGCTAAATTTAAAGAAATAATATGATTGAATATGGGACTAATTCAGAGGGGTTAGACCATGGGTGTCAAACTCTGGCCCGCGGGCCACATCTGGCCCGCCGTGTAATTTCATTTGGCCCTTGAGGCAATATCAAATTAACATTAGAGCTGGCCCGCCGGTAACACCGCATTCACCGCTAATACTCATACTTGCCAACCCTCCCGATTTTCAGTGCCCCTCTCGAAAGTCTCCCGGGGCAACCATTCTCCCGAATTTCTCCCGAATTTCTCCCGGACAACAATATTGGGGGCGTGCCTTAAAGGCACTGCCTTTAGCGTCCTCTACAACCTGTCGTCACGTCTGCTTTTCCTCCATACAAACAGCGTGCAGGCCCCTGTCACATGATAAATGCGGCGTCTACACACACATAAGTGAATGCAAGACACACTTGATCAACAGCCATACAGGTCACACTGAGGGTGACCGCATAAACAACTTTAACACTGTTACAAATATGCGCCACACTGTGAAACCACACCAAACAAGAATGACAAACACCTTTCGGGAGGAAACATCCGCACCGTAACACAACATAAACACAACAGAACAAATACCCAGAACCCCTTGCAGCACTAACTCCTCCGGGACGCTACAATATACACCCCCCGCTACCACCAAACTCCGCCCACCTGAGCCCCGACATTAATGAACTAGCATCCCAGAAAAGATGCCAGGTATCTGACTTGGGCACATCAGATTAGATCAGTGTGTTGCAAACTGAGCAGTAAAAAAGCCTGAATGGTTGATTTATTCATTGTTCTTTTATTTTCAAATTTATTAGCTTGCGGAAAAAGATAATGTTGATATTTACCTCAGAAGGCTGCAAATAGAAAAGAGGTATTCCATTTTTTATTTAAATTTTATTTAATATACCATTGATGTTTTTTCGTTTGTTTTTTGAAAGTTGATTTTGCACTCATCATCGGCAGTCACTCGTAGTCGAGTATGACTGTCCTCAGAATGGATGGGTTCCCATTCGGGAGGACGCCTGCGCGTGACGTCTTTTAGCGTGGGGAGACTGATGCGCCTGCAGCCACCACACGGTTCTTGGCAGAGAGGGGCCTTGATCCAGTGGCATGGATCCATGACGACTGGAGACCACCCTCTGTTGCAGCTTTCATCCGCCTTCAGTGCCGTTGTGACATGCAGTGTCATCCTCCGCCACTTCCACCGTTGAGGTCTTTGAAATGCTATTTAACCCATAGCTGGGACCCTGACAGGTACTACCACCCCGGGTCAGAGTGGACCTGGGAGCAATGATGACTGAGGGGTAACTCCACCTTCCCCAAAACTCCAGAACTCCCGAACTGAAGCCTCATCAACGGATGCAGTTTTGAGTCATACCCAGGACCAATAATTCATATAGCAATACGGTCTCACTGCACAGAAGTTATATAAGCGTTGCTTGTTCCATATTCAGTGTTTAAGCAAATCAGTGTAGCAAACTGAGCAATATTTAACGTTTTATTCATGCATTTTCTCTTGCTACTTCAAGGCTTGAATGTTTGACTCATTCATTATTGTTTTATTATTGTTTTATTTTCAAATTTATTATTAGCCTGTGGAAAAAGTTTATATGGATATTTACCTCAGAAGGCTGCAAATAGAAAAGAGGCATTCAATTTTTATTTAACTGTTATTTGATATGCCATTGATATTTCTGAATTATTATTATTATTATTTGAAACTCGATTTTGCATGTCACTATAAAGTTATATAAGCCTTGCTTGTTCAATATTCAATGCAAAACTTGTTTGGGTCCCTATTAAAAGGTTATTTTGTTCAACCTTGGCCCTTGGCTTTGTTCAGTTTTAAACGTTGGCCCACTCTGTATTTGAGTTTGACACCCCTGGGTTAGACTGTGGGGAAACACGCACATGCACTCTGACGGGTGACTCAAGTAAATAGAGTATCGAACTCGAATCAGTACACTGCAAAAAGTCAGTGTTCAAAAACAAGGAAAAAAAATACAAAAATTAGGGGTATTTTATTTGAACTAAGCAAAAATATCTGCCAATAGAACAAGAAAATTTGGCTTGTCAAGACTTTCCAAAACAAGTCAAATGAGCTAACTTCAATGAACCCAAAAATACCTTAAAATAAGTATATTCTCACGAATAAGAAATGCACTTTTCTTGGTAGAAAAAAAAATAATATGAGACCTTTTTGCTCAATATGTTGAAAAATATTCTTAAATTAAGTAAATGCTAGTGCCATTATCTTGACATATTGATATGCGCTTGGCATTACATTTCTTGAAACCAGCAAACTTATACTAAAAACTAATTTATTGTTCTTAATGGAAAGGCAACAAGGCAACCGCTTGTTACTCTCGGGGTTTCCTAGCCACTCAGGGAAATCATATTGTCTAAAAATGCATTTTTCCATTGATAACATGACATCATCGCGCCAAGTGCGTGTTCTTTCAGTCAATTAGTACGCATATATACAGCCCGGCCCCGGGCCAAACATTTTTTAATTGTAATTTTGAAGAATTCATCTGAAAGTGCATGAACTATTTCTGTTCAAAATTGTTAGAAATGTCACATGTTAAATGTTTAAATATTAACTGTCAGTTTACTGTACTGTGCCAACTGTACTATTTTATGAGTACGTATTGTCTCTTGTTTCATTGAAAATAAAACAGAAAAGTCCATTTGGCTGTCATCCGTTTTAATTATGAGACAAAATTGTGTTAAAGTCATGATTTTTTATTTCATGCTTGAAATAAGAAATTATTACTTTAAAACATTAGTTTTATACTTGTGAGTGTTGATGACACAGCTTTGCAACAGTTGATATTCTAGTTTCAAGCATGTTTTACTCAATATAGGTCATAAAATCTCAGCTACAAGCTGTAATATTTTACTGAGATAATTTAGGACCAAAACCCTTAAAACAAGTAAAACACTCTAACATAAAATCTGCTTAGTGAGAATAATTATCTTATCAGACAGAAAATAAGCAAATATCACCCTTATTTGAGATATTTAATCTTACTTAGATTTCAGTTTTTGTAGTGTAATAGGAATGGATTCTCAAATCACTAATTGTCATGTGCCAACCACGCCCACTCGGGGGTTCAAATGGCAAACCAGGGGTTGCTGTGTCAGAAACACAATCAAAAAATAACTTGACAAGTTGATTTATACACATTAATTTCATAAGCTATGGAGACTGTTTTAAATATAAGATACATAATGGTTATGAAAGTGTTTTTTTTTTTTTAAAGTGCCCACCGGCAATGAGTCAGCCTGTCACACCTGCAATGACATTTAACTGGTCATCTGTCGATTCGGTGTTGGCTTCAAATACGAAACCTTGAATGTTCCCACCTCACTGAGCAGCGTGCAGTGACTGTTTCTGCATGTCATTAACAGTGCCATGAGAGGGCAGGTTCCAACGAGAAAGGTGCGTGGGAGGACTTGCAATGCTGTCATTCGCAGGACACGCCAGCATGTACCCAGACTCTTGTATGCATTTGCTCGAAAACTGTCTTGTCTGTACGCAATTTAAATCTGTTTGATTAATGTCCGCCAGCCATCACTGATGATCGAGATGTTAGCTCGTTCACAAGGACATGATGGTCCATATATTTGGCTATTTGGTGTTTTCAATGGCCATAAATGGTTCATGGTTTAAGTTTATTTCGAACATGCATACATTTTCTACTGTTTGTCCCTCTCAGGGTTGCGGGGGGTGCTGGAGCCTATCCCAGCTGCACTTGGGCGGAAGGCGGGGTACAGTTACAATATGATACATCCATAGGCGCCGATCCAATGACAATGACATGACAATGCCGAGCACCAACGTGGGAATTTTACAAAAATCTATTTGGTTGTAGTTAATTTTGTGGCGAGTTTGGTCCGTTTTACAAAATAATATAGCCACAAATCATATGGGATATTAACTTCGCTGAACATCTTTTCTTTTTTTTTTTTTAATACACATTCACCGAGCACCCACTGGCAGAAATGTAGATCGGCGCCTATGGACATCACATATTTCCAGTTTCTTATTACAAAATTCCTAAAAAAGGAGTAGGAAGACGCAAAGCTTATTTAATTTACCCCTTTTCCATTTAATATTAATAACTAACAATTTATTTAACTTCTTGTTCTGTGACAGTTAATTTTATTGTCTATTATCACACCATACATGTAGTTTATGTCATAAAGGGTTTTTCGTAGCTTACTGCGAGGTTTGTTCTCCCGGGATGCAAACGGACTATTCCGGACAAGGCTTGCAGGTAGGAACATATTTATTAATCTATCTACAAAATAACAGGCAAAAACTCTCTAACTGTGGCATGAAATAAACAAGACTTACGTGGAGGGTAGCGTGACAATAGCGTGAAGCAAACAACTAGCATAAACTATAGCATAGCAAGAAACAAACAACTAACCTAACTATGGCATGGAACAACTATGAAACTGTGGCATGAAACAACTAACATGAACTATGGCATAGAACAACATGAAACTGTAACTAGCATAACCAATAACTAGGATAACTATAGAATCAGACCTGAAACGAGCAATGACGCCAGGCCGACTGACTGGCAAAGGTGGTTTAAATAGTCTCTTGATTAGAGCCAGGTGAGTGTCCGAACACCAGTGGCAAGTGAAAATCATATGCCACCATGGCAACCAAAACAAACAAGAGTGCACACAAAAACAGGAACTATGGAGTCTAAAACTAACAGAACATAACAAAAACATGATCCGGACCATGAATCTTGACAGTTTACTCTGTCAATATCTAATTTGTTTATTTGTATTCGTGTTTGACTTTCTCTTCTACTGTTAACGAATAGCATTATTTTAGTTTTACAAAGACTGAAAGATAGTCTATTTTTGTCAAACCATATCTTTAGTTTGTAAAATGTTTTCCGTTATTATTTATATTAGCTTCTGTTGTCTCCTGAACAAAACACAGTCGTGTCATCTGCAAATAGTACTAACTTAAATTTTTCGGTAAATTTACAAATGTTTTTTGCGTAGAGATTGAACAATTTTGGTCAAAGGAATTGATCCCTGGTGTATGCTGCAAGATATTTTTAGCGACGTAGACACATTTTTCTAGCTTCACATATTGATTCCTGTTGGTTAAAGAGGACCTAGTATGCATAACCAACTTCTCTTACCTATTGGTAACGGCTATGTAGGATTTATTTAGGATCTGCATAAGTCTCGAACATTTGAAGTCAAACTGTGGAGGAATTGCAGAGATATTTATAAAACAATCTTGCCTTCCTTTACTTCCTCCGAACAAGCTGTTTGGAATTTTCACCAATTGTGACGTTTTTCCCAAGTGCGACATCAGCAGATAATCCATATATGGTATACATTTCCCCAAAGGGCTTTGCGCGGGTCCACCATTGTAGTCCGCGCTGTAATCAATAAGCTCCTTCTTTTTTGCTATCCTCTCGTTGTAGGGCAGACTGGCTCATATATGTACATGCATCCTCTGCTGTTGCCATTTCTAATACAAAGTAGTGTAAAGTTCTAACTTGTATCTCTGAGTAGAGTCGCTATAAATGTGCTAAAAACTGCAACAAAGATGGCGGGGAGAAGATATGGTGTCGAAATGGTGGCCCGTAAATGACGGTCAGAAAGCAGCTTGAAAACAGTCTGCAAAACATAATCTATGCAACATTTTGACCAAAAAACTACCATTACATGTTAGGTAGACCACAGGAAAGTGTTTCAAATATATATAAAAAAATCTTAACATGACCCCTTTAAGTAGCTACTTATCCAGTTTAAGTCCAACCGTTATAATTTGTTAATTAAAATATTATGATTAATTGTGTCAAATGTTTTTGTTGGATCCATAAACACTGCAGCTGCACACAGTTTACCATCTATTGCATTATTTCTCCGTTATTTGGATTAATTGATATTGAAATATCGGCTCTGTATTTGTACTGGTTCTCTGTGAGTGTTCCAATTTTATTCAACATTTTATCCAATCTGTTGTTAAAATAACAATTATATTTTGTAGAAAATTGTGAAAGTAAGTAAACAGGTCTATTGTTTGTAAACTGGTGTTTGTCTCCAGTCATATAAAGTGATACAACATTTGCTATTTTCATTTTGTTTAGTTGCTATTACGCATTGCATTTACCTTGGTCTGACTACAGTGGCACCCCGAAAGGTCGTACAATTTTAAAAATATCCCGTTCAAAAACTTTGAGGTTTTGAGGGTATCACCCAAGTACACTGGTGTCCCTACTTAAGGGGAACTATATTTTTTGGGGAATTTTGCATATCATTATCATTCGTTATGAAAGACATTACGACAGGTGTATTTTTGTTTTCAAATGCACTCAAAATAGTAAATAAATGCGATTAAAATCCGCTTACAATGGAGCCTGTGGGAGTTGCTCTATTCTGTCTATAAAGCCCTTAAAAAACATCTGAACACCTCCATTAAGTTTTTATACACAGTCGTGGTCAAAAGTTTACATACACTTGTAAAGAACATGATGTCATGGTTGTCTTGAATTTCCAATACTTTCTACAACTTGTATTTTTTTGTGATAGAGTGATTGTAGCACATACACTACCGTTCAAATGTTTGGGGTCACCCAAACAATTTTGTGGAATAGCCTTCATTTCTAAGAACAATAATAGACTGTCGAGTTTCAGATGAAAGTTCTCTTTTTCTGGCCATTTTGAGCGTTTAATTGACCCCACAAATGTGATGCTCCAGAAACTCAATCTGCTCAAAGGAAGGTCAGTTTTGTAGCTTCTGTAACGAGCTAAACTTTTTTCAGATGTGTGAACATGATTGCACAAGGGTTTTCTAATCATCAATTAGCCTTCTGAGCCAATGAGCAAACACATTGTACCATTAGAACACTGGAGTGATAGTTGCTGGAAATGGGCCTCTATACACCTATGTAGATATTGCACCAAAAACCAGACATTTGCAGCTAGAATAGTCATTTACCACATTAGCAATGTATAGAGTGTATTTATTTAAAGTTAAGACTAATTTAAAGTTATCTTCATTGAAAAGTTGCTGGTTACTGGGGTTCAATCCCCACCTTCTACGATCCTAGTCACGTTCGTTGTGTCCTTGGGCAAGACACTTCACCCTTGCCCCTGATGGGTGGTGGTAGCGCCTTGCATGGCAGCTCCCTCCATCAGTGTGTGAATGTGTGTGTGAATGGGTGAATGTGGAAATACTGTCAAAGCGCTTTGAGTACCTTGAAGGTAGAAAAGCGCTATACAAGTATAACCCATTTATCATTTATTTATAAAAGTACAGTGCTTTTCCTTCAAAAATAAGGACATTTCAATGTGACCCCAAACTTTTGAACGGTAGTGTACTTGTTGGTCACAAAAAATATTCATGACGTTTGGTTCTTTTATGAATTTATTATGGGTCTACTGAAAATGTTACCAAATCTGCTGTGTCAAAAGCATACATACGGCAATGTTAATATTTGGTTACATGTCCCTTGGCAGGTTTCACTGCAATAAGACGCTTTTGGTAGCCATCCACAAGCTTCTGCTTGAATTTTTGACCACTCCTCTTGACAAAATTGGTGCAGTTCAGCTAAATGTGTTGGTTTTCTGACATGGACTTGTTTCTTCAGCATTGTCCACACGTTTAAGTCAGGACTTTGGGAAGGCCATTCTGAAACCTTCATTCTAGCCTGATTTAGCCATTCCTTTACCACTTTTGACGTGTGTTTGGGGTCATTGTCCTGTTGGAACACCCAACTGCGCCCAAGACCCAACCTCCGGGCTGATGATTTTAGGTTGTTCTGAAGAATTTGGAGGTAATCCTCCTTTTTCATTGTCCCATTTACTCTCTGTAAAGCACCAGGTCCCTTAGCAGCAAAACAGGCCCAAAGCATAATACTACCACCACCATGCTTGACGGTAGCTATGGTGTTCCTGGGGTTAAAGGCCTCACCTTTTCTCCTCCAAACATATTATGATAAATAAATATTGCTGGGTATTGTGGCCAAACAGCTCAATTTTTGTTTCGTCTGACATCACATGGACAATGATAAGACCTTCTGGAGGAAAGTTCTGTGGTCACCTCATATTGCTCATCTCCGACCCAACCCGTACTTCCCTATCACTGAAACACTCATTCATGCATTCATCACCTCCAGACTGGATTACTGCAACAGCATCCTTTGTGGTTCATCTTTCAAAGTCCTCCATAAACTTCAACTCATCCACAACTCTGTTGCACGCCCCCTCACTCGTCCCCATCGCTATGACCACATCACCCTTGTCCTACAGGAACTTCACTGGCTACCCATCTCGCAGCGCATCCAGTTCAAAATCCTTCTCCTGACCCCTAAAGCCCTCCACAACATGGCACCGTTCTAGCTGTCTGAGTTCCTTGCCCCTCACATTCCTGTTAGAAACCTGCGTTCCACCAACAATCACCTGCTGTCCCTCCGCATAGACCCAGGCACAGAACCTGGGGGGACCTCTGGAACTCTCTCCCCCTTTTTCTATCCGTTCATGTCATAATCCCACAATGTTCAAAAGACTAAAAACCCACCTTTTCAAAACTGCTTTTAGAACTGGACAAACCATCTCATAACACAAAGTTATTTTTCATTTTGCCCATTTTATGTTAACTGGTTGTTGTATTAATATACAGTATGTGCTTTTATGATTATGATCATGTTTTATTTTGATTATTGTGTAAGCGTCTTTAAGCGCCTTTTAAAAGCGCTATATAAATAAAATGAATTATTATCATTATTATTATTTCAATGGATGGTGTTGACTTGAGATAAAAGTGTTTTGAGTTAATTACCGGTTAGTACCAATTGAAGAACTACATTATTTGGATCTCTGCATGTTCGTCCATCACACATATATAGTGGTTAACATGTTTTTTTTTTACACTTATATGACAGTTAAAAACATTAAATAGCGTGACCCATTTAATCTGCACTTAAAAGGTATACTAGTCCACGGCTGATGGTTGACCAGTCCCAAATGTACCCCACCTGCGGTGTAGCAAGTGGATGGATGGGTGGTTAACTTCTTTTTATGCATGTATGACAACACCTTCAAACATCGCAGGACGTTATTTTAATTCTAAATATTTAACCCAATGTGGCCCCCGAGACAGCCCCTGGTTTAAAGCATCCACTCACTTGGCTCTCAGCAGGTCCTGGTCTTTGAGAACAGATCCCTGCAGATAGATGACTCTTTGCGACCACAGAGGGATCTGAAGGACTCTCCTCACCTGCAGGTCCATTTCACTTGGACACAGTATCACCACGTAGTAATCCTACAGAATGTGTGGTGATAACCATAGAATCAGAGATATAACTCACTGTGACTTAGGAAAAGGTACATAGAGCGATACAATTCATTTAATTACATATCCAAATTAATTTGACTGACACCTTACTTA
Organism: Entelurus aequoreus; assembly: GCF_033978785.1. NCBI lineage: Eukaryota > Metazoa > Chordata > Actinopteri > Syngnathiformes > Syngnathidae > Entelurus > Entelurus aequoreus. The sequence goes on along the minus strand of NC_084751.1, from coordinate 22,784,344 downwards.
AACGGTACACATTAATGAAACCAGCACTAAGTTTAAGTTGTGTTTTTGTAGACACACAATTCCAACAATATCTACAAAACACCACTAAATTACACTATCCCAGGGGTCGGCAACCCAAAATGTTGAAAGAGCCATATTGGACCAAAAATACAAAAACAAATCTGTCTGGAGCCGCAAAAAATTAAAAGCCATATTACATACAGATAGTGTACGTGTCATGAGATATCAATTCAATTAAGAGGACTTAGAGGAAACTAAATGACCTCAAATATACCTACTAATGAGGCATAATGATGCAATATGTACATATAGCTAGCCTAAATAGCATGTTAGCACCGGTTAGCTTGCAGTCATGCAGTGACCAAATATGTCTGATTAGCACTACACACAAGTCAATAACATCAACAAAACTCACCTTTGTGCATTAATGCACAACGTTAAAAGTGTGGTGGACAAAATGAGACAGAAAAAGAAGTGGCATAAAACACGTCCTAGAAAGTCGGAGAAAGTTATATATGTAAACAAATTACGGTGAGTTCAAAGACTGCCAAAATTAGTAGGACAAAACGGCTCTCGCCAAATACTCGAATCAGGGAAGCATGTTTAATATAAACAGTGTGCTTTATAACAATTAGGGAGGTTTGTGTCATGTTTGTCGTCCTACAGAAACCATATTAAAACAAAAAATATATTTTTTTCCCCTCATCTTTTTCCATTTTTCATACATTTTTGAAAAAGCTCCAGAGAGCCACTAGGGCGGCGCTAAAGAGCCGCATGCGGCTCTAGAGCCGCGGGTTGCCGACCCCTGCACTATCCTGTTTCCTTCCCATTAGGCACCTTCAAATGGTGAGTACTTTTACTTTGTTTTAGCATTATTGTACAGTAAGGGCCTAGGATCCAAATCACACTTGCTAAACAGCGTGCACAAGCTATACAATAGTGTGTGTACTATTAACGGGCGTGTTACATGTGTTTACTAACATTGCACGTGCTATTCAGTTGACCGCCTTATTTAAGTGAAGTTTTCACAGTGGGAGACTCCATCATTTACTGCACATGTTAATATGCTCCTACCTGTGTGTGATTTGTTGCACCGACAACACACATCTATAATTTGTAACACATTTTCTGAATCGCAACATTTTTAGTTCTCTGCACGAAGCTGTGGATCACATCACCGCTGCAAATGTGTGTGTCTGGAATGACTCAAACGCAAGACAATGCATAATGAAAATGTTTCGTTTTTTTAATGTAAGAGATATATCATAATTATATTTTTTCTAGGGATGTCCGATAATGTCTTTTTGCTGATATCCGATATTCCGATATTGTCCAACTCTTTAATTACCGATACCGATATCAACCGATACTGATATCAACCGATACCAATATATACAGTTGTGGAATTAACACATTATTATGTCTAATTTTGACTGTATTTTTAAAAATAATAATAAAATAAAATAAGATAAATCAATTAAAAACATTTTCTTGAATAAAAAAGAAAGTAAAACAATATAAAAACAGTTACATAGAAACTAGTAATTAATGAAAATGAGTAAAATTAACTGTTAAAGGTTAGTACTATTAGTGGACCAGCAGCACGCAAAATCATGTGTGCTTACGGACTGTATCCCTTGCAGACTGTATTGATATATATTGATATATAATGTAGGAACCAGAATATTAATAACAGAAAGAAACAACCCTTTTGTGTGAATGAGTGTAAATGGGGGAGGGAGGTTTTTTGGGTTGGTGCACTAATTGTAAGTGTATCTTGTGTTTTTTATGTTGATTTAAAAAAAACAAAAAAAAACCCCGATATGATAATTTAAAAAAACGATACCGATAATTTCAGATATTACATTCTAAAGCATTTATCGGCCGATAATATCGGACTGCTGATATTATCGGACATCTGTAATTTTTTCCAAATTAAAAAAACAAACATTTAAAATAAATTGCCAACAGACACTAATTGCATCAATTGCATTTGTTTTATTCAGCCCCTTAAGTCAACCAGCATGCAGCAATGAAGTTATAAAAATATATTGCTGAATACACCATACAGTATAGCTAATATTTGTAATTATATATATACCGTATTTTTCGGACTATAAGTCGCAGTTTTTTTCATAGTTTGGCCGGGGATGCGACTTATACTCAGGAGCGACTTATGTGTGAAATTATTAACACATTACCGTAAAATATCAAATAATCTTATTTTGCTCATTCACGTAAGAGACTAGACGTATAAGATTTCATGGGATTTAGCGATTAGGAGTGACAGATTGTTTGGTAAACGTATAGCATGTTCTATATGTTATAGTTATTTGAATGACTCTTACCATAACATGTTACGTTAACATACCAAGCATGTTCTCAGTTGGTTATTTATGCGTCATATAACGTACACTTATTCAGCCTGTTGTTCACTATTCTTTATTTATTTTAAATTTCCTTTCAAATGTCTATTCTTGGTGTTGGGTTTTATCAAATCAATTTCCCCAAAAAATGCGACTTATACTCCAGTGCGACTTATATATGTTTTTTTCCTTCTTTATTATGCATTTTCGGCCGGTGCGACTTATACTCCGGAGCGACTTATACTCCGAAAAATACGGTACATATATTGATATACACATAAAACGGAAGGTTCACTGTCCAGCGTCTGTCTTTGCAGAGCGAGCGCCGATCCTTTCTCATGGCCGTGTGCGTAACTGTCAGTTTGCACATACTTTTCAGAGGTGCTAAATAAAACGTTCAAAAGTGCCCCCAAAACAGTGATGAGTGTTGATAAATCACATTGCATGTGCTGTATAATATACAGGTATTTGCATTTGCGTTTTGATAATCATATAGCATACTGTATATTGTGCAAACATAATGCAGACAGAGACACTTAATGATTGCGCTCCTTATTTTGGTCAGTTAACAGACGGAATCCACTTTGCACATGTTTAGTCGATCAGCTTTGCGTGTGCTGTTAAGTTTTCACATGTTTTATTTAGTGCATGCAAACCCGTAGTATTTATCCACCTTATATTATTTCTACTTGAAGTAAATTAGGCCAATTTGGGAGTGAACCAGCATCACAGAATGTGTCGTGTTAAAATAAACTTTGAATGTTCCATAATACTTCTCTTTGCGTAATTTGGTAATTCTTGTATTTTTTTTATTAATATAAACACATTTTTTGGATAAAAATATGCACTTTATGTGAAATGCTAAAGCTTGATTTTCATTTTGACACAGTAATAATACAATATTACAGATGTGCTGGTAATCACACATACAGCATGGGGGAGCGAGAGGGTTGTTTTCTGGTTGTATGCTAATGAAAAGACTGAAGAATAAGAAATGTATGCATATGAAACATATACTCATAACTATTCTCTTCTCACCCTTTGTGTTTATTGACAGCACAAGAATAACCTAAAGGCGGGGGTGGCGACTGGTACCTGCAGTCTGGGGTGGGCGTAGAACTCATTGAGGAAGTCCATAAGCAGGTCGATTTTAAGCGCGCTAACACACAGCACCACATGTTTTTCCGTCTGCGCGCGGTGGCGGCTGTAATTCCCCCCGGACTTCTGGCTCTCCATCCACAGGTACATCAGCTCCTCAAACTAACCCACCAACAAGCATTGTGAGACTACAAAAACCCACATGTGGTTTAAACACCAACATCTACTTACTTGCAGTGGCAACACCACCAGGGCCACGCAGATCATGATGACCACCAAAAGCTGCGACGGCCAAATCCGGGGTGTGACGTCGCCAAAGCCTACCGTGGAGAAGGTGACGATGCAGAAGTAGAAGGAGTTGAACAGGGAGAGGTTTTTCCCTGCTCGCTCTAGGTGCTGGATTCCACATGTGCTGTTTAGAATAGACAATAGTGAGTCAGCCTCTGCTTAGATAGCTGCAGATAACCACATTTAATTGTGAGGTCCACTTATATAAAGAAATGCCACACCTCAAATAAAAGCCGTCAGGGAATGAAAAACAAACGGACGGTGCCACAAAGGGGCTTTAAATGACATCGCCAGGACTGTGATTGTAGATGTCTTTACCACGACACCTACCACCTGCACAGCAGACATGGCATCTGTAAATCTGATGTTTATGGTGGATTTTAATACTGACGTAATTAATATACAAGGTGTGTCAGACTATATATATTGCAAATCCAAACTACAAATTTTGACTTTGGAGTTTAACACACTTTCACGGAATTTTGCCCATCGTTCGCAGGGTTTCCCCTAAACTGCCAAGATATTTGTGGCGGTGGGGGCGTGGTTATGGGCGTGGCCACCCTGACATAATCGAGCAATTTGCATGATTTGCTATGATGATATGATTTTCTTTAAAAAGGCTAGAAACATGCATATATACTAGGGATGTCCGATAATGGCTTTTTTGCCGATATCCGATATTCCAATATTGTCCAACTCTTAATTACTGATACCGATATCAACCGATACCGATATATACAGTCGTGGAATTAACACATTAATATGCCTAATTTGGACAACCAGGTATGGTGAAGATAAGGTCCTTTTTAAAAAAATTATTAAAATAAAAGATAAATAAATTTTCTTAAACATTTTCTTAAATAAAAAAGAAAGTAAAACAATATAAAAACAGTTACATAGAAACTAGTAATTAATGAAAATGAGTAAAATTAACTGTTTAAGGTTAGTATTATTAGTGGACCAGCAGCACGCACAATCACATGTGCTTACGGACTGTATCCCTTGCAGACTGTATTGATATATATTGATATACAATGTAGGAACCAGAATATTAATAAAAGAAAGAAACAACCCTTTTGTGTGAATGAGTGTAAATGGTGGATATTATCGGACATCCCTAATATATACATTTAAAACCAATCTGTTATTAATTAGTATTAAAAAAATGTTTAATCGTTTTGCCAAATTTTTCATTGTTGCTGCTTTTTGTACAATGTACTTTGTTGAGATATTTTCAAGTGTTTTTAGACTTTTAATTAATTGTTTTTATAATTAAAACCAGCTATCAACAAATGCATCACTTTCTTCTGGTGTTATTATAAAATGTACATGTGTTTAGAGACCGTCCCTCAATTGTTCTGGCGAAAGAAAAGAGCCGCGGCAAGCATGTGTCTGCTTTCAGCGTTGTTTCTTACACACCCCGTTTCCATATGAGTTGGGAAATTGTGTTAGATGTAAATATAAACGGAATACAATGATTTGCAAATCCTTTTCAACCCATATTCAATTGAATGCACTACAAAGACAAGATATTTGATGTTCAAACTCATAAACTTTATTTTTTTTTTGCAAATAATAATTAACTTAGAATTTCATGGCTGCAACACGTGCCAAAGTAGTTGGAAAAGGGCATGTTCACCACTGTGTTACATTGGCCTTTCCTTTTAACAACACTCAGTAAACGTTTGGGAACTGAGGAGACACATTTTTTAAGCTTCTCAGGTGGAATTCTTTCCCATTCTTGCTTGATGTACAGCTTAAGTTGTTCAACAGTCCGGGGGTCTCCGTTGTGGTATTTTAGGCTTCATAATGCGCCACACATTTTCAATGGAAGACAGGTCTGGACTACAGGCATGCCAGTCTAGTACCCGCACTCTTTTACTATGAAGCCACGTTGATGTAACACGTGGCTTGGCATTGTCTTGCTGAAATAAGCAGGGGCGTCCATGGTAACGTTGCTTGGATGGCAACATATGTTGCTCCAAAACCTGTATGTACCTTTCAGCATTAATGGCGCCTTCACAGATGTGTAAGTTACCCATGTCTTGGGCACTAATACACCCTCATACCATCACAGATGCTGGCTTTTCAACTTTGCGCCTATAACAATCCGGATGGTTCTTTTCCTCTTTGGTCCGGAGGACACGATGTCCACAGTTTCCAAAAACAATTTGAAATGTGGACTCGTCAGACCACAGAACACTTTTCCACTTTGTATCAGTCCATCTCAGATGAGCTCAGGCCCAGCGAAGCCGACGGCGTTTCTGGGTGTTGTTGATAAATGGTTTTCGCCTTGCATAGGAGAGTTTTAACTTGCACTTACAGATGTAGCGACCGACTGTAGTTACTGACAGTGGGTTTCTGAAGTGTTCCTGAGCCTATGTGGTGATATCCTTTACACACTGATGTCGCTTGTTGATGCAGTAAAGCCTGAGGGATGGAAGGTCACAGACTTAGCTGCTTACGTGCAGTGATTTCTCCAGATTCTCTGAACCCTTTGATGATATTACGGACCGTAGATGGTGACATCCCTAAATTCCTTGCAATAGCTGCTTGAGAAAGGTTTTTCTTTAACTGTTCAACAATTTGCTCACGCATTTGTTGACAAAGTGGTGACCTTCGCCCCATCCTTGTTTGTGAATGACTGAGCATTTCATGGAATCTACTTTTATACCCAATCATGGCACCCACCTGTTCCCAATTTGCCTGTTCACCTGTGGGATGTTCCAAATAAGTGTTTGATGAGCATTCCTCAACTTTATCAGTATTTATTGCCACCTTTCCCAACTTCTTTGTCACGTGTTGCTGGCATCAAATTCTAAAGTTAATGATTATTTGCAACAAAAAAAAATGTTTATGAGTTTGAACATCAAATATGTTGTCTTTGTAGCATATTCAACTGAATATGGGTTGAAAATGATTTGCAAATTGTATTCCGTTTATATTTACATCCAACACAATTTCCCAACTCATATGGAAACGGGGTTTGTATATTAAAAAGCAGTTTCAATAGGACCTTTGTTTTACCATCACTAGGTGCTCAGGCCTTAATGAAGCTCAGTAATAATCAGTGGTCTTAATCAAAATCTTTGTACATTTCTGGGTTGTAGTAAGCATCATACATTATTATTACCTTATTAAAGACAGAATGTATTCTTTCAGCTCTCATCACATCTTGCAGATGAACCTAATAATTGTTACATTGTAGGTTTTGGGCTTGCGACTGCAAGGTTCTCAGTGGAGGAACACAACGGGGGCGTGGGTTGACGGCTGCCCAGACGTCAAGTGTAACTGCTATTTCTGGTCTTTTTGGAAAACCTTGTTACATTGTTTAATGCATCCAGCGGGGCATCACAACACAATTAGGCATGATAATGTGTTAATTCCACGACTGTATATATCGGTATCGGTTGATATCGGAATCGGTTGATATCGGAATCGGTAATTAAGAGTTGGACAATATCGGAATATCGGATATCGGCAAAAAAGCCATTATCGGACATCTCTAGTTTTACCAATTTAACGTCACATAGACAGACAAACAGAAAGTTTGGGTGGCTTCAAGTTAATTTTTTCATGTGTGGAGTAGACTCACCCAGTGAAGACCAAGCAAAGCAGAGTGCAGATGAGAATGAGCACCTGGTTGAACATGGCCGAGTTGGTTCTCTGGATTGCTCTGTGGACATCATTCTGCATACAAAATACATTTAAAGAAAACAAACTAAACACAAGCAAATATTCTTGTAGGAAACTTCCGATGGGTATTGTACTTAGGTGTCTGAAATCTCTCCCGTCATTGGGTTAGATGCTTAGTGAAAATAGGTGATGATAATGGATGTTCCCTGCTGGTGCAGTACAACTGAGCTACAAAAGATACACATCATGATGGAATTTGCAAAAACCCCAGGAGGAGTCCTCTGAGATGTGCACTATCTGCGAATAGTTGCTCAAATGAGAATTCCTGATTAGTGAATTAGTTGAAATTTAAACCACTGACAATGCAGGTCGTTAATATGCAAATGACACCAGCTCGTTAACACAAGCCATCAAGTTAATGATCATGACTCACAATCATGTTTTCCAGAGCGCATTTGGCAAGCCAGCAGTTGAGGAAGACAGGGATGAAAATGTTCCTTATGGAGGGCCAGAAGATCTGATAATGACAATTATTAATTTCTTAAATCACATAGGTCATCCTCTCTTGAATCATCATTTACCGTGATGATGAAAGGAACGGTGTTGATCATCTCCAGAAGAAAGGAAACTTGGAATATCTGTTCCCAAAGGTTACCCTAGAGAATAAAACCCATTTACAACTGCACAGGGGTCGATTTCTTCACTGCTTCAGCCTAAACAAGATAAGGTCTCACCTTGTAGCTCAGATACATCAGCAGCATTGTTTCCAGGAAGCTGATGATGGCCACTGTAACCTGTTATGACAGCAATCATTTATCATCACAATCTAAAATCTAAACAGATGATTTAAGAATTGGAAGTTTGGGAAAATATTTTGACTTCGAACCGGGCTTGTGCAAAATGCCAAATTAAAATCCCAAAGTCCAATTAAATTTCATGAATTTTGCAGTTGTGTGACATTATAGAGTTGGAAAATATCAAAACTTCACATGGACGGTTAATACATGATTTATCTAGACATTGTATTTCCATTTCTAAATTCAAACAAATTGGAGCAATGACTAATTCAAACCCCAAAACCAGTGAAGTTTTTCACGTTGTGTAAATCGTAAATAAAAACAAAATACAATGAGTTTCAAATTATTTTCAACTTACCGGTATATTCAATTGAATAGACTGCAAAGACAAGATACTTAATGTTCAAACTGATACACTTTGTTATTTTTTTGCAAGTATTAGCTCATTTGGAATTTGATGCCTGCAACATGTTTCAAAAAAGCTGGCACAAGTGGCAAAAAAGACTGAGAAAGTTGAGGAATGCTCATCAAACACTTATTTAGAACATCCCAGAGGTGAACAGGCTAAATGGGAACAGGTGGGTGCCATGATTGGGTATAAAAGTAGCTTCCATGAAATGTTCAGTCATTCACAAACAAGGATGGGGCGAGGGTCACCACTTTGTGAACAAATGCGTGAGCAAATTGTTGAACAGTTTAAGAACAACATTTCTCAACCAGCTATTGCAAGGAATTTTAGAGATTTCACCATCAACGGTCCATAATATCATCAAAAAAAGCCTGCTCTGTGGGCTAGTGGTTAGAGTGTCCGCCCGGAGATCGGTAGGTCGTGACTTCAAACCTCGGCCGAGTCATACCAAAGACTATACAAACGGGACCCATTACCTCCCTGCTTGGCACTCAGCATCAAGGGTTGGAATTAGGGGTTAAATCACCACAATGACTCCCGAGCGCCGCCACCGCTGCTGCTCACTGCTCCCCTCACATTCCAGGGGGTGGAACAAGGGGATGGGTTAAATGCAGAGGGTAATTTCACCACACCTAGTGTGTGTGTGACTATCAGTGGTACTTTAACTTTAACTTTAAAAGGTTAAGAGAATCTGGAGAAATCACTGCACGTAAGTGATGATATTACGGACCTTTGATCCCTCAGGCTGTACTGCATCAAAAAACGACATCAGTGTGTAAAGGATATCACCACATGGGCTCAGGAACACTTCAGAAAACCACTGTCAGTAACTACAGTTGGTCGTTACATCTGTAAGTTCAAGTTAAAACCCTACTATACAAAGCCAAAGCCATTTATCAACAACACCCAGAAACACTGGGTGTTCAGTTTTTGAAAAGTCGGATTAACGCACCTGGATTATGCGATTCGAAACCACATCTCTTGAGGGGGCGTGTGATGCCAGAGAGGACCCTTAACCCGGAAGCTGGGCCCGAGCTCATCTAAGATGGACCGATGCAAAGTGTAAAAGGGCTCTGTGGTCTGACGAGTCCACATTTCAAATTGTTCTAGGAAACTGTGGATGTTGTGTCCTCCAGACCAAAGAGGAAAAGAACCATCCGGATTGTTATATGTGCAAAGTTCAAAAGCCAGCATCTGTGATGGTATGTGGGTGTATTAGTGCCCAAGACATGGGTAACTTACACATCTGTGAAGGTGCCATTGATGCTGAAAAGGTACATACAGGTTTTGGAGCAACATATGTTGCCATCCAAGCATTGTTATCATGGACGCCCCTGCTTATTTCAGCAAGACGATGCCAAGCCACGTGTTACAACCTTGGCAAAGGCCTAGTACCTGACTGCCCCCCAGCCAGGGATACGGTGAAGACCTCAACGGCGGAGCAGGCGGAAGACGGTAGACGTAAGAACTACCACAACGGCTGCGATGGCGGATGAAAGCTGCAGCAGAAAAGGGTCCCCAGTCGTCTTGGACTCCATGCCACTGGACCCTGACCCGGATCTGTCAAGGATCGTGTGGTGACTGTCTGTGCACCAGTCTCCCCACGTTAAACACACGCACAGGCATCCTCCATAAAGGGATACACCCCTACCAGGATGATCGTCATACTCGCTTCGAGAGACCGCCGATGATGATGACAACAGCGTGGCTTCATAGTAAAAGAGTGCGGGTACTAGACTGGCCTGCCTGTAGTCCAGACTTGTCTCTCATTGAAAATGTGTGGCGCATTATGAAGCCTAAAATACTACAACGGAGACCCCCGGACTGTTGGACAACTTAAGCTGTACATCAAGCAAGAATGGGAAATAATTCCACCTGAGAAGCTTAAAAAATTGGTCTCCTCAGTTCCCAAACATTTACTGAGTGTTGTTAAAAGGAAAGGCCATGTAACACAGTGGTAAAAATGTCCCTGTGCCAACTTGTTTGCAAGGTGTTGCTGCCATTAAATTCTAAGTTAATAATTATTTGCAAAAAAAAAGTTTCTCAGTTCGAACATTAAATATCTTGTCTTTGCAGTCTATTCAATTGAATATAAGTTAAAATTGGATTTGTAAATCATTGCATTCTGTTTTTAATTACGAATTACACAACGTGCCAACTTCACTGGTTTTGGGTTTTGTAGATCATGCAGTGGAACCTCGATTTAGGAACTTAATTGATTATTTAACAGGGTTCATAAATTGAAAAGTTTGTGTCGTGAAGCAATTTTCTCCATAAGAAACAATCAGTACGTATCCATGCACTAAATTAGTCCGATTTCTCAAATAGTTTGGCTCTAAATAAGCATCCCACAGCCCATGGAAACACCTTAAACCGATCGTGTTCAGTTTTTGAAAAGTCGGACTAACGCACCTGGATTATGCGATTCGAAACCACATCTCTCGAGGGGGCGTGTGATGCCAGAGAGGACCCTTAACCCGGAAGCAGATACCATTCAATAACAACAGTAACAATTGTAATCAAAAGGATATGTTTTACTCGCTTCGCAAATTAAAAGAAAATAATATTTTGAAGTGCATCGATGGTAGAAAAAAAGAAACCGATTTATTTAAGAAGGTAGCTAAGGAAACGTAATACGAACGAAATACGAATGAGATGAAAGTGTTAGGAACTCGCATGGCTGCAGTTTTTGAGACCCCAAGATGCAGGAACCAGCAGATGACGTGAAGGTAAGATGAGTTTTATTACTCAAAACAGAGAGGGAAAAGAAGCAGTCTTGCATGTAAGCCTTCCAAACATAAGGCGATCTTGGAAGCACTGAAGAGTGCTCGAGACAAGGCATAAATAGAACATATGCTGATTGGCAGCAGGTGTGGACCGGCTGCCAATCAACGGCAGGTGAGGAAAAAACAGGAAATGGAATAAATTAAGAGCACTGACGGTAAGTAAATACAAAAACAAGGAAACAAACATAAATGAAGTGACAGATCGTCACAGAAAGATAATGAAGTAGGTATATTAAAGGCGAATAATAAAGAGTACACACACCTCTTCAGTCCCTTTGGTGGCCAAACGATCAGAAATCACACACCCCCCTTAACTTCAACAACTACATTTGCTGCGATAATAAATATTTTTGAAAAAAATCCACTTTAAATTCTTATTGGCAAATGAGCAACTGGCGAGAGGAGAGAAAGAAGCAGACAAAGGGGGAGAAGGGAGGGCAGGAGGAGGAGGCGCAATGTGTGTGTGTGTGTGCCCTTTTGGAAGAGGCGCCGCTGAACGACAGGTAATGGCTTTTTCTCCGCTGTGATATTAGTCCTCCTTGGCATCTTTTGCCAGAAAAATCTGGTCTCATCACAATCAAAACACTTTGGTACAAAGCCTGCGTCGTCACACTCTTTAATACAGGGGTGGGCAATTAATTTTTACCGGGGGCCGCATAAGCAACCCGAGCACTGCTGGAGGGCCACACCGTCAATATTTCAATTAAATTTTGCTCAATATTATTTTTGATATACCGTAACATAAATAATAATAATGATAACAATAATAATAATGAATAATAATAATAATGATTTAATTTAACCTAACTTAACTTTATACAAAAGCAGATTGCTTTTGATGGTTTTATTTTTAACACTGTTTTACACTACACTTCCTGACGTATAATACAATGCAAAAATTTCTATTTCTGCACAGGTTTAATTTCTGTCACTTTATCCTGCATTATCCAACATTTTTCCCCGTCAGATTTGGACAACTATCTGCTGTTAAAAATCGTTTTTAATCATATTTATTTTATATTGTTTGTTATATTGGTTTTATATGTAATTATGTTTTGTTTTTATTCAGTTATTGGTGGCGCTAAGGATAATATTTGAATATTGTTTTTAATACTGTTGTGCAGCACTTTGGAAACATTTTGTTGTTTAAATGTGCTATATAAATAAAGTGGATTGGATTGTCACACCTGCCAGCTTGTCCCATTTCAGTCCTAACATGTCCAAACATGCATTTACCTATGTGAACAAGTCATTACCTGGGGTTGTCCCTTTAATTGACTGCATGGCTGCCAGCTCCTCCGTGATTTGAAATTCTGTAGTTATCCCACGTAAGAAGATGAGCAGCTGGGCGGTGTTACGTACATCGCAGCTCTCATCCAAAGCCAGCGAAAAACAGTCAAAGTCTCCGGGCATACAGCGCAACAGAGTCCAATAAGCACTCCTTAATAAACTCTCCGTCAGAAAACGCCTTACTTTTTCTGGCGCTTTTGTGAGAAATGACGAAACTTGTCCTGACAGCTGCATCTCTGGGGGTGTGAAGTATGGCAAAAAGTCCTTGTTGGGTTTGCAGTTTTACCATCAACGCATCAGCCTCCCTTGCGCGCTCTTCATCGGACAGATTCCGGTATTTTTCCTCGTGCTTCGTCATGTAGTGGAGATTCAAATTATATTCTTTAAACACAGCAAGCTGTGTACCACACATTAAGCACATGGCTTTACCTTTAATTTCTGTAAAGAAATACTTGGCAGTCCATGTCTTGTTGAAAACACGCCATTCGTCATCAACTTTTCTCTTTTTAGCGTCTCATCACTTGTCGCTGTGCACCTTCACTCACAGGTTACACCCGGACATACGCCCATAAATAACACTTTTCAAAATAAAAGCAGCACAGTTGTATTGCGCGCACGACATAGATGTTTTTTAAACTTTATTTTGTAATTTGTGATTGCGCTGTTCCAATCACTCACGCGCATACGTCCACACGGAAGTAATACAAATAACGCTTTTCAAAACAAAAGCAGCACCGTTGTATTGCACACTCGACATAGATACTTTTTAAAATGTATTTTGTAATTTATGATTGGCCTCACGCGGGCCGGACAGGGACGCACAAAGGGCCGGATGTGGCCCGCGGGCCGTATAATGCCCAGGTCTGCTTTAATACAAGTAAGCACAAATGAATGAATAAAGCGTTCGTACACAGAAATAATGTTCGCACACGGAGGCATATTTGGCTCGGTCAAAAAGTTCACAAAAAGAGGCGTTCATAAATCGAGGTTCTACTTTACTTTGAGGTTTCACTGTTGATCAAAACTTTGCATTTGAGCGTGGCTTATACATTCATTTAAAGTAGTTATAGTAGTTATACTTACTTGAATAGCCCAAACAGGTACTTTCCTGTCCACCCAAAAGATCAACTCCCTTACAGAAAGAGTGTAGCAATTATTAGACATAATTTAATTTGTACATCATGACAATGATTGGAACTATGTTAATACATTCTAAGCTAAAGCAGCATTCATGCAATTATGACTATAGGAGGACATGCTACAATGTTTTTTGCTTCTTTCACTCTTTGGCTAAATGTTCACTAAAAATTGTAAACATTTTAATGTTGGAGAAGTTTTTAGAAGTTATTTTTCGATCAAGGGCTGTTAACACACAAAATGTAAACATGCTACTGTCATATAAAACTCAATGGTCTAGACCAGGGGTCCCCAAACTTTTTGACTCAGGGGCCACATTTGGTTAAAACAATTTGGCCGGGGGCCAGGCTGTATATATATATATATATATATATATATATATATATATATATATATATATATATATATATATATATATATATATATATATATATATATATATATATATATATACTACCGTTCAAAAGTTTGGGGTCACATTGAAATGTCCTTATTTTTGAAGGAAAAGCACTGTCCTTTTCAATGAAGATAACTTTAAACTAGTCTTAACTTTAAAGAAATACACTCTATACATTGCTAATGGGGTAAATGACTATTCTAGCTGCAAATGTCTGGTTTTTGGTGCAATATCTACATAGGTGTATAGAGGCCCATTTCCAGCAACTATCACTCCAGTGTTCTAATGGTACAATGTATTTGCTCATTGGACCCCGACTTAAACAAGTTGAAAAACTTATTCGGGTGTTACCATTTAGTGGTCAATTGTACGGAATATGTACTTCACTGTGAAACCTACTAATAAAAGTCTCAATCAATCAATCAATCAAAAAGGCTCAGAAGGCTAATTGATGATTAGAAAACCCTTGTGCGATCATGTTCACACATCTGAAAACAGTTTAGCTCGTTACAGAAGCTACAAAACTGACCTTCCTTTGAGCAGATGGAGTTTCTGGAGCATCACATTTGTGGGGTCAATTAAACGCTCAAAATGGCCAGAAAAAGAGAACTTTCATCTGAAACTATTCTTGTTCTTAGAAATGAAGGCTATTCCACAAAATTGTTTGGGTGACCCCAAACTTTTGAACGGTAGTACATATATATATATATATATATATATATATATATATGTATATATATATATATATATATATATATATATATATATATATATATATATATATATATATATATATATATATATATATATATATATATATATATATATATATATACTGTATATGTATTCCTTGCGCACTAATTGACTGGAAGAGCGCGTACTTGCCGCTGATGATGTCACATTATCGATGGGAAAATGCATTTTAAGACAATATGATTTGCCTGAGCAAATCACAGAGAGTAACAAGCGGTAGAAAATGGATTAGAAAGGACAGATTTAAAATAATATTAATAATTTCGAAAAATATATATTGGATACTGGCGGTCCAGATCCGTAGTTTGGGGACCCCTGGTCTAGACTATAGCTGTTCCTAATAATTTGTTCTCATCAGGCAAGGTAACCAGAATACAATTAGTGTAATTATATTAAAAATAAAACCTTTCTAATAGTGTCAATCAAATCTGAGCATTGTTATCGGTGAAAAGACAGCAATATTTCTATGTATTACCTTCTACTGCTTACCAGTTAATGTCCCGATCCTGCACCGATCCATTCCAGGGACAGTCTATGCTGTGTACGAATACAAACATAGCTTTTCATTTTCAATCTTATGGTTACTTACGATTTTGGACTGCCAGAAGCGAGCAAACATGTATTAGTCACACTTGCAAAGTCAGGCTTCATGTACACCAACCGCCTCTCATCTCATTAAGCCATGCATCTTGTTGCTATGCTACAAGGTGACAGTCCTTCATATAGGATTTAGGGGCACTTGCATATTAGCATTTCTTATTGTTGCCTCTTTCCATTGTACTTATGCCAACATCAGATGTTAGACAATTGTACGAACCACTTGGTGTTCCCACCGATAGCATTCGTTTGGCTCGGGCTGTGGGTAGCGTTTGCGCTCTGTACTGGGTTGTCCGTCACCACTCGGATGATGTAGAGCAGACAGGTGAGCAGCTTCAGGGAGAAGTTGAACACGCGGATTCTGAGGCCTGACGGCAAAGGAGGAAATCTTGTTACATATCAAAGTAGTTTTTAATGTCCGTAAAGTAGACTCTGTCATACAATATGGATTTCTGCATCTGAGTATACTTGAACTTTGTAAATGGCATACTTGATCGTTGATTTTTGATGAAGAACAACTTCAGACGCTCCTTGAAGGTGTTTTCATTCACGTAAAATTCAACTTGCACCCTGGCAGAGGGAGCACAAACACAACACACATCTTATCATTAGCACAAGCTTCAAATTGTGTACTTATGATAATGCTTTTACAATCAATTCTGACTGAAATTAAGTAATTATCCGGGGATAGGTCAGACATCTGTGAATTTTTCTGCATGAGACAATCATGAGCATTGTGTGTAACGATACACTTGGAACATTTACCCTTCTGCTGACATTCAATTACACAGCGAGCAGCTTTGAACGAGCCCTCGCACCATAACAGAAGTGCAATTTCCTGTTGCCACTGCGTGGCTCTTTGACGAATTGATTGACCGACCCATGCATGGCTTCAAGGTGTCATCTTCATCATGCACACCAAATATGATCAAGATCTGACTGAGTGGAGCAGAGTTAGATATACATTTTTGTAGTGAATTTTCAGACTGACCATCAAAGTTTGTGGCCAAGCCAAGTTGCAGTTTGTCTTTGTCCATCTCTTTAGTCTCCACAATTTGGATTTGGGCTCATTTGGTCCAAGTCCGAGTTTGGTAAAATAGGGACCATTATTTTGTTTTAAGTCCAAATTAAAATGCGTGTCCTGTTATGACAGATGTCTCCATCGAGTTCGATGACAATCGGTGAAACTGACGGCAGCGACTAATTTTTAAGGAATATATATATATATATATATATATATATATATATATATATATATATATATATATATATATATATATATATATATATATATATATATATAGGGAGTAGTGTTGAGTAAGTGTTTGGGGTTTTCGTTTAGGACTAGAGATGTCCGATAATATGGGACTGCCGATATTATCGGCTGATAAATGCTTTAAAATGTACTATCGAAAATTATCGGTATCGGTTTCAAAAAGTAAAATGTATGACTTTTTAAAACGCTGCTGTACGGAGTGGTACACGGACGTAGGGAGAAGTACAGAGCAGTTACGTCTCCCAGTCATACTTGCCAACCCTCCCGATTTTCCCGGGAGACTCCCGAATTTCAGTGGCCCTCCCGAAAATCTCCCGGGGCAACCATTCTCCTGAAATTTCTCACAATTTCCACCCAGACAACAATATGGGGGGCGTGCCTTAAAGGCAATCACATAATATTTACGGCTTTTCACACACACAAGTGAATGCAAAGCATACTTTGTCAACAGCCATACAGGTCACACTGAGGGTAGCCGTATAAACAACTTTAACACTGTTAGAAATATGCGCCACACTGTGAACCCACACCAAACAAGAATGACAAACACATTTCGGGAGAACATCCGCACCGTGACACAACATAAACACAACAGAACAAATACCCAGAACCCCTTGCAGCACTAACTCTTCCGGGACGCTACAATATACACCCCCCGCAAGCCCCTACGCCCACCTCAACCTCCTCATGCTTTCTCTGAGAGAGCATGTCCCAAATTCCAAGCTGCTGTTTTGAGACATGTTAAAAAAAATAATGCACTTTGTGACTTCAATAATAAATATGGCAGTGCCATGTTGGCATTTTTTTCCATAACTTGAGTTGATTTATTTTGGAAAACCTTGTTACATTGTTTAATGCATCCAGCGGGGCATCACAACAAAATTAGGCATAATAATGTGTTAATTCCACGACTGTATATATCAGTATCGGTTGATATCGGAATCGGTAATTAAGAGTTGGACAATATCGGAATATCGGGTACCGGCAAAAAAGCCATTATTGGACATCTCAATTTAGGACCTTTAAAATTTACAATTTTTCACAGGTTTGGTGAATTGTCATGCATATTAAGGCTCCCAAAAGTGCAAAGAAACGCAAATGATTATATTAAAAAGCAGTTTCAATAGGACCTTTGTTTTACCATCACTAGGTGCTCAGGCCCTAATGAAGCTCAGTAATAATCAGTGGTATTAAACACAATCTTTGTACAATTCTGGGTTGTAGTAAGCATCATACATTATTATTACCTTATTAAAGACAAAATGTATTCTTTCAGCTCTCATCACATCTTGCAGATGAACCTAATAATTGTTACATTGCAGGTTTTTGGCTTGCGACTGCAAGGTCCTCAGTGGAGGAACAAAACGGGGGCGTGGGTTGACGGCTGCCCAGACGTCAAGTGTAACTGCTATTTCTGGCCCCAGTGCACCAGAGAGCAGACAGAATCCTTCAGAGATGCAAAATATTCTCCACAAACAGCTGCCACAATAGCAGACGAGGTATGAACACTTCTATACAATAGAGTGCCCCATCCACCCACGCGCCATCACAGGCGGGTTATGTATTGACCTTTAATTGGCCGCTGTCGATCACAGAATTACATACTCTCTGAACAGCTCTGGTATGCAAAAAGACGCAAATATCTTACAGCGGGCATTCCTCCAATCACATTATTTGCAGCTTAAATAATGTCACTAATGAAATTACTTTTGGACGATATTTCCAACTTAAACCTTTTTTTTTTTAAACTTTAGTGTTAAATATAATACAAACAATGTATTATATACAGGAGTTTTATTTTTTATTTTTTTTAATATATTTTGTTCTAACAGTTGTTAGAACATGTCCTTAGAGCCTATTTATCAGAAGAACACATCTCCTCCCTTACTTGTTTGCTCTATTTTTGGAAAAAAAGATGTGCTCAAACGGTAAATTTTAAAGTTTCTGATTTTCATGACCCTGTTCATGGACTTGATACCACCTAGAGATGAGCTCTCTCCATGTATATGACAAGCACTTCATAGAGGACAGCTTTGTAAAAAAAAAGCAGGTTTTGCTACAGATTTGAAAAATAAAGACTAGATTTCTACCATCAGTCAGCTACAGACATGAGAGCGACACTTTTTTATTATACTGCCCTTTTTGACATACAGGCGTTGTAAAAATAGAAACCAGACTTTGCTAGACACTATAAAATAAAGACTAGAGTTCTGCCAAATATCCATCAGTCAGCTACAGACATGGGAGCTATAGTTAGTTTTTTCTAATGTTTTTTTAACTTGCATTGCTATTCTAGTGTTGCTATGTTTATGTCCTCTTTAATGTCGTGTGTTGTATCTGACAAAACACATCCATTACATTTGTTAAACGTATGTTTGAATGACTGTTAGGAATGTTAGAACATAGCTTGAAACAGTTTGACACTGCACTGGATTCACTCAATGTCCATCATTTCTTATGGAGAAACCGTCTAAATTCAAACTAATACCAGGTTAAATAATTTCTGATAAAAGATTAGGTCACTCCACACAAAAATGTACGAGAAAACCACAATCTGTTTTGCCTCAACATGTGACTGGGCTAAACAACAAAGACATAACTGCTCACATGCGTTAAAAATTAATATATCATTCCGTGGTGTAAGCGATATAAATCATCCCTCGTGTGGCTCTGTACCGTACCTCTGCCCTGTATCACTACCCCAAGGATCCAAACTCCAAGTGCCTACAGTCGGACTATTCCAGGTCGGAATAATGATCCTCGGATCCATGGTGGAAAACACCTGTAGCTATGCGTTGCGGTCTCTCCTCAACCTATTAAAATGCTCTTTACAACTCATTCAGTAATACGTCCAAGCATTCTGATGAAGGAACTTGGACATGAGAAGCAGGAAAGCTTATTGGAATATCCTATGAAACATATACAATCTCTCTCTCCTTGCCCCTCCATCTCTCAAGCTGTTGCCACAGCAACATTGCTACAGACTGAACAAGAAGGAAAAGTGGCTGATGCTGGGTACAGCTCCATGCAGGGATACAAAGCGTGCGTTTGTAGGTAGAGTATAATCAGACAATGTATCGCAATTGTTGCATTCCTACAGGCAAATGTCCACAAATGTCCCAGAATTTCTGACAAAAGTGAATACATCTTTGACATGACAGCCACCATTTTTTCTTAACATATATTTCCCTAAGGGACCGAAATAAAACTTGGGCATAATTTGGAGTAGTCAATGCACAGCCTGTATATCAGTATATATTTACTATCCACTGAAAATGAATACACAGCCATAATTGTCCTGTTATGTAAAGGTCTACAATAGAGATGCCGATAAATGCTTTAAAATTTAATATCGGAAATTATCGGTATCGTTTTTTAAATTATCGGTATCGGTATTGGTTTTGGTTTTTTTAATTAAATTAACATTAAAAACACAAGATACACTTACAATTAGTGCACCAACCCAAAAAACATCTCTCCCCCATTTACACTCATTCACACAAAAGGGTTTTTTCTTTCTGTTATTAATATTCTGGTTCCTACATTATATATCAATATATATCAATACAGTCTGCAAGGGATACAGTCCGTAAGCACACATGATTGTGTGTGCTGCTGGTCCACTAATAGTACTAACCTTTAACAGTTAATTTGACTCATTTTCATTAATTACTAGTTTCTATGTAAATGTTTTTATATTGTTTTACTTCTTTTTTTTATTCAAGAAAATGTTTTTAATTTATTTATCTTATTTTATTATTAATTTTAAAAAGGACCTTATCTTCACCATACTTGGTTGTCCAAATTAGGCATAATAATGTGTTAATTCCACGACTGTAAATATCGGTATCGGTTGATATCGGTATCGATCATTAAGAGTTGGACAATATCGGAAGATCGGATATCGGTAAAAAGCCATTATCGGACATCCTTAGTCTACAATCTTACAGTAAAGCAGCATGGTGGTTAAATAGGGATGGGTACCTTTCACATTTGAATCGATACTGGTACTCACTGGTACCAATTTTCAGTATTTTTGTTTAAACGTGTTAATAAATGATAAATGTAAAACATGTTTTTATATAACATTTAATACTGAGCTGTGATATCCAGTTTTTATTTTTCCTTGCATTTCTGTGTCGCATTTGCAAGTATTCTGTATAATACAGTATAGACTTTGCATGTGGTTACAATTCCAAGATGTTAGCATAAACTATGGTGTGGTGCCTTAGCCAAGAATAGTCTTTGTAATTAAGTTGAATTCGCCAGTATTTTCTTTTGTTGAGTCTTACAAAGTGTTTGTACTGTAAGTGTTGTACCTATTACACAGTTGCTGTTTGTAACGTACATCTTGGTTGTCGTTTTTATTCCAATTCTTCTCAACAAAAGAGGAGAAATATAACCTTTGAGAAAAATGTAATTTAAAACCTGCCCCCTTCACATAATACATAGTCTTACATATCATTAAGTAAGACTATGTATTATGTGAAGGGGGCAGGAAAATATAAGATTTTTCTTCATCCTGCTCCTTCTCAGGCATTGGTGTGTAACGGTGTAACTGAATAATTGTGGTATAATTGTCTATCAAAGATGCACATCAATGAAGGAGATAAATAAAAATGATGATGATGAAACAATTGTATTATTGTTAAAGCAAAGAAGTTGAACAAAGTAGAAGAATCTTGATAAACATTTTGAACTTACTGAAAATTAGGTACTCCTATTAATCTCATTATGGGAATTACAACTTGCTTTACTATTTTTTTATTTAGAATTGTATTATTTATGGAGTAAATTGTGAACAAATTAAGAACAGGAAGTAAATAAAAGTGTTAGTGATTGCCATGAAATGGAAAAGGGGTAGGATTAAATAAACTCTGCTTCTTCCTACTTTTTTTCAAATTTGTTGAAAAGAGAAACTGGAAATTGTGATGTATCATGTTAGAACTGTATGCACGTTAAAAATAAACTTAAACCATAAAGCAAAGGTTTTGACGTGTTGAAATCTTGTCAGAACTAACCACTCCACTGACACATGCCTTCTCTATCTGACCGACCACATCAAACATGAGGTGGACGCGGGCAAATACTGCAGCATAGTCGTGCTGGACCTTCAGAATGTCTTTGACACCGTTAACCACGTTATACTGTTGGATAAGCTCAGAGCAATCGGATTTGATAAAACCTCATCGAGCTGGATGCAATCCTACTTGGAGGGGAGGAAACAGGTGGTAGAGGTGAAAGGCACGGTGTCACCCCCCCTCTCAGTAAGCTGTGGAGTCCCCCAAGGCAGTATATTAGGGCCTTTACTGTTCCTAATATACATGAACGACTTGTCATCAGCATGAGACTGTGAATTGTTTTTGTTTGCGGATGACTCGGCCCTGCTAGTATCCGGCAAGGACGGGTCACAGGTGGAGAAAATCCTCAGTGCTGAACTCTGTAGCATTTGCACCTGGCTCGCTGACAACAAGCTATCCATACACTTGGGTAAAACGGAATCCATCCTATTTGGGTCCCACATCAACCTTAAGAAAGTCAATGACTTCACTATAAAAGTGGGTGACATTGTTATCACCAGGAAAGATGAGGTCACCTACCTAGGTTCCATTCTAGAGGCTAACCTTTCCTGTGATAAAATGGCAACCAAGGTAATCAAAAAGGTTAACCAACGAACGAGATTTCTCTACAGAATCTCCTCTCTGGTCAACAAAAGCCCCATGAGGATTCTGGCGGGAACTCTCGTTCAACCCTTTTTCGATTACGCATGCACCTCCTGGTACCCTAGCACCTCCAAAACCCTCAAATCTAGACTCCAAACATCCCAGAACAAGCTAGTCAGGTTACTTTTAGACCTCCACCCCAGATCACACCTCACTCCTACCCACTTCTCCAAAGTGGGCTGGCTCAGGTTGGAGGACAGAGTAAAACAACTTGCACTGAGCCTAGTCTATAAAATCCGCTACACCTCCCTGATATGTCAAACTACTTCCTTAACGTAAATGACCGCCATAACCACAACACCAGGGGGAGCTCCACTAACCACGTTAAACCTAGATTCCGATCAAACAAAGGTCTTAACTCATTCTCTTTCTATGCCACATCAATGTGGAATGCGCTCCCAACAGGTGTAAAAGAAAGGGCATCTCTATCCTCCTTCAAAACCGCACTAAAACAACACCTCCAGGCAACTTCAGCCCTAAACTAACTTTCTCTGATGATGCAATTGTTGATGACTGAAGTGTTGATACCATCCAATCCTAACCCCCCCCCCCCTCCTCCCTCCATATCCCACACCCCGGATTGTAAATAATGTAAACAATTCATTGTATATACTCTGATGATTATCTTGTGTGATGACTGTATTATGAAAATAGTATATATCTGTATCATGAATCAATTTAAGTGGACCCCGACTTAAACAAGTTGAAAAACTTATCCGGTTGTTACCATTTAGTAGTCAATTGTACGGAATATGTACTTCAATGTGCAATCTACTAATAAAAGTTTCAATCAATCAATCAAATCTCCATGTAAAATTGCTCATGCAAATCGTTAGCATGTATAATGCAAATCCAATGTGAATTAGCATTGAGCTAGTGCATTTTGAAAAGTGCAGCCTTACTGTTCTTTTGAGCACTTTCTTCTTGCTTTGTTGGCATGGAAAACTGTGAAATATGTTTGATTGTTTACCAACCAGAAGCTTGAGCCGGCGCTGAGTCTTCTGGATGTGACATTATGTGCAAAAAAATATGTTGCGCGTCAATCACTACATCACAAAAAAAAAAAAAACTTGCAAAAATGATTGGAAACTCTAGACAGACATGACATTGTGTTCTTTACAAGTGAATGTAAACTTTTGACCATGACTATATGTATGTATATATACAGGTATATATATATATATATATTTTATATATATATATATATATATATATATATATATATATATATATATGTATATATATATATATATATATATATATATATATATGTATATATATATATATATATATATATATATATATATATACATATATATATATATATATATATATATATATATACATATATATATATATATATATATATATATATATACATATATATATATATATATATATATATATATACATATATATATATATATATATACATATATATATATATATATATATATATATATATATATATATATATATATATATATATATATATATATATATATATATATATATATATATATATATATGAATCGGTATCTGTGTATATATGGATATGTATATATATATACAGTATATATATAGAACAAATAAAAATAAAAATAAAATATACAGTATACTGTATATATATATAGAAAAAATAACAATAAAAAATACATATATACACACACACACACACACACACACACACACACACACACACACACACACACACACACACACACACACACACACACACACACACATATATATATATATATATATATATATATATATATATATATATATATATATATATATATATATATATATATATATGTGTGTATGTATGTATGTATATTTTATTTTTATTTTTTCAATATATATATATATATATATATATATATATATATATATATATATATACATACATACATACATACACGTCACTTCCTGTCAATGAGAAAGGACGCAAAAGAGAAAGGCTCCGCTCTTGCTACCGGAGTTTTTTGTTAAATCTGAAGATTTTGACCACTGATTTGCGATCACAGCCACAGGAGAGTACCCTGGCATCTTCAGTCTGATTTTGGTCAGTTGAGAGGCACTGATACGCTGAAAGAAGGCGAGTTGGGAGAGCCGTTAGACTCAAGCCAAAGGCGCCTTGCCGCAGTTCAAAGCGGTTGCCTAGCAACCAAAAGCTACGGCGAGTTTACAGCTGTTTTAAAGTGATCCCGACGTCGCAGAGTGATATAAGTTGACAGGCTGACACCTCAAATTGATCTCTGAACGGCGCAAGATACGAAATTGTTGGAAAAAACAAGTTAAAGTGCCGCAAGTCGCTAAAGAAGCAACTGCCGTTAAGACACAAGCAAGAGGCAGTGACGTCAGTGACTGCCGCGATGCGAAAAGGTAAAGGAAAGATTGAAATCCCGAAACCTTCGGGGTCAGCTGTTACAGAACACAACTGGGAACAAGATTTGAGGTTGGACACAGGACATGATGGGAATCAAGAAGTGATAATACAAATACGTGAAGAAATTAAAGAAGAAATGAAATAAATTAAAAAAGAAATGAAAGAAGAAATTAAAGAAATGAAAAAAGAAATGAAAGAAATGAAAGAAATGAAAAAAGAAATGAAAGAAATGAAAGAAATGAAAGAAATGAAAGAAGAAATGAAAAAAGAAATGAAAGAAATGAAAGAAGAATTGAAAGAATATCTGAGAAAAGTAACAACAGAACACCAACAAGATGTGAAAAGTCTGCAGGAAAATATAGAAAATCTGCAATCTCAGAACAACAGAAGAAATAATGAAGCCACTGAAATGGGCAAACGAATGAAGACCCTTCAAGAAGACAACAACATGTTGAGGAATATCATAGATGAAATGGATCAGGACAAACGAATGAATGATATCATCGTGACTGGGCACCGAATTAAACCAAGATCCTATGCGAAAGCTGTGAATAATGAAGGTGAACCAGATGAAATGGATATGATCTCAGCAGAACAGCAAGTGGTCAACTTTCTGCAATCAAAGGAAATTGAAATTGACATTAATACCATCGAAACATGCATCCCACTGAACGGAAGAAACAACAACGCCACTCCAGTCGTGCTCGTGAAACTCGTAAACAGAAAATCTAAAATGGCATTGCTGAGACAGGGAAAGAAGCTGAAGGGAACAAATGTGTACATGAATGAGCATCTCACAAAACGCAATGCTGGAATCGCCAAGAAAGCACGCGACTTGAGAAAGCAGGGAAAAATCCAGGGAACTTGGAGCACCAACTGTAAAATCTACATCAAGCTGAATGGAAGTCCAGAAGCAAGAGTAATTGTTGTCCATGACATCAAGGACCTGGACAATTTTTAAAGTTTACACAGCTACCAAAACAACGATGATAATGGACTCTGACAGAAAACAAACACCCAAATTCAACATCGACACTACTATGTTCCAAAGGACGACTAAACAAGAGGACCTACATTCAGGATTGCATTCACCTACACTTATTGAGATTATTGAAACAACATCAAAGATTGTTGAACAAGAAAATATGGAACTAAAAAATTTCTGCAACAAAGATTACAAAAACCAGGATTTGGAAAATGATATAGATCCAGATACAAATTTTTTCTCCCACATCAGTAATAATTGTTTTTATTATACAGATGATCAATATAATAGCAACATTACATGCGATAACAAATTGTCAATTATTCATTTTAATAGCAGAAGCTTGTATGCAAACTACAACAACATTAAGAACTTTTTGGAACACATCAACGAACCATTCAAAGTGATTGCTGTCACAGAAACATGGATTGATGATAAAAAAGGAATAGATTTTGATCTGGAGGGATATGAACTAAACTACATCAACAGAACCAACAAAAATGGAGGAGGAGTAGCTGTGTACGTGATGAAGAACCTGAACTACAAAGTGGTAAAAAAAACATGTCATTTGCTATAGATAATATCTTAGAATGTATAACCATTGAAATATGTCAGGAAAAAAGCAAAAACATTTTCATCAGTTGTATATATAGATCACCTAAGTCAAGTATAGAAACATTTGAAGAATGGATCAAGGCTACTTACATGGATAATGGTCAAAGAATAATGTTCTTATGTGATGACTTTAATATTGACTTATTGAACCCCAACAAGCAAAAGTCTATTGATGACTTCATTGATACAATGTACAGCATCAGTCTATATCCTAAAATCACAAAGCCAAGTAGAATCACAGCACACTGTGCCACGCTTATTGATAATATTTTTACCAATGAGTTTGACAATAACACTACAAGTGGTCTACTTATAAGCGACGTTAGTGATCATCTGCCAGTTTTTACAATATATGATGGAAACTACAAGAAGAACATGGAAGACAAAAGGACATTTCGAAGACTATGCACAGAGAAGAGGATGACTGCTTTCAAAATTGAGCTACAAAAGCAAGATTGGGACAATGTGTACAATGAAAAAGAGGTTGATGAAGCATATGAACATTTCTTAAACAAGTTCATAATACTTTATGACAAACATTGTCCATGGATACAACTTAGTAATAAACAGAGAAAGAATAATCAACCATGGATGACAAAAGGATTAAAAAATGCTTGTAAGAAGAAGAATACACTATATAGAGAATTTATAGCACAAAGAACTATAGAGGCAGAAATTAAGTACAAAAAGTATAAAAACAAGTTAACAGACATACTACGATCTTGTAGAAAAGAATATTACAGTGAATTATTGGACAGGAACAAAAATAATATGAGAGCAACATGGGGCATCCTCAATAGCATTATTAAAAATGGAACTAAGAGGGACTACCCTCAATACTTTTTAGACGGAAATAAAAACAATGACAACATAAAGGAAGTAGTTGAAAGCTTCAATAATTATTTTGTAAATATTGGACCAAAATTGGAAGAAAGGATTCCAGACCCATTTCCAATTGAGGACTATAATGATACCATAGAGCGAAATCCCAACTCCATGTTCCTCAGTAATGTGACACGGAGGAAATAGTTACAATCGTGAAAAAATGTAAATCTAAGACTTCAACTGCTTGTAATGGAATTGATATGGAAACGATAAAAAAGGTCATAGAAGAGATCTCAGGACCATTAATGTATATTAGTAACCTATCATTTCAAACAGGTACATTCCCAAACAAAATGAAAATAGCTAAAGTTGCACCAATTTATAAGACTGGAGATAAACATCAATTTACAAATTATAGACTTGTTTCTTTACTTCCACAATTTTCTAAAATCATTGAAAAACTGTTTAATAACAGATTAGAGAGTTTCATAAATAAAAATAGAATACTCGAAGAGAACCAATATGGATACAGAGCTAATGTCTCAACTTCAATGGCTTTAATTGAAATTACAGAAGAAATTACCAATGCAATAGACAGTAAAAAATGTGCAGCAGCAGTTTTTATGGATCTAACTAAAGCATTTGACACAATTAATCACAATATTTTAATCAAAAAACTAGAACGATATGGCATCAGAGGGTTAGTATTAAACTGGATAAGAAGTTATCTAACGAACAGGAAACAATACGTGAAGCTAGGCGAACACATGTCTACAACGCTAAATATATCCTGTGGTGTACCTCAGGGATCAATA
Organism: Entelurus aequoreus; assembly: GCF_033978785.1. Lineage (NCBI taxonomy): Eukaryota > Metazoa > Chordata > Actinopteri > Syngnathiformes > Syngnathidae > Entelurus > Entelurus aequoreus. Next base: position 22,756,159 of record NC_084751.1, on the reverse strand, counting down.
TTAGGACCTAAATTATTCAATCTCTATATAAATGACATTTGTAAAGTTACAAAAGATTTAAAGTTAGTATTATTTGCGGATGATACAACAGCGTTTTGTTCAGGAGAGAACACACAGGAGATAATACAAATAATAACAGAAAAAATTAACAAATTAAAAAGATGGTTTGACAAAAACAGACTATCGTTGAATCTTAGTAAAACTAAAATAATGCTATTTGGTAATAGTAGTAGAGAAAGTCAAACACAAATACAAATAGACGGAATAGAAATTGAAAGAGTAAATGAAACCAAATTTCTAGGTATAATGATTGATGATAAATTGAACTGGAAATCTCACGTAAAAAATATACAACATAAAGTAGCAAGAAATACGTCAATAATGAATAAAGCAAAACATGTTCTAGACAAAAAATCACTTCATATTCTATACTGTTCACTAGTGTTACCATATCTGAGCTACTGTGTAGAAATATGGGGAAATAATTACAAAAGTACACTTCATTCATTAACGGTGTTACAAAAAAGATCAGTTAGAATAATACATAATGTTGGATATAGAGAACATACAAATCCTTTATTTATTGAATCAAAGATACTGAAATTCCACGACATAGTGAATTTGCAAACAGCTAAAATTATGCACAAAGCAAACTATAACCTGCTACCCAAGAATATACAACAATTCTTCTCAACAAAAGAGGATAAATATAATCTTAGAGAAAAATGTAATTTAAAACATTTGTACGCACGTACAACACTTAAGACCTTCAGTATATCAATATGTGGAATTAAATTATGGAATGGATTAAGCAAAGCAATCAAACAATGTACTAATATGATCCACTTCAAGAAACTCTTCAAACTTAAAGTGTTTACAAAGTACAAAGAAGAAAAATCATGACAAACATTTTCAATTTATTTCATCCATCCATTCATTCATTCTTAAAGTAATCTTACTTATCTCATCATATTAAATATGACTTTCTTCACCAATTATTATTATTAAATTCTTACTATTATTTATTTTTATTGTGATTACCTATGGAGTTTATTGTGAATAAATTGAGAACAGGAAGTGAATAAAAAAGTTTCAGCAATTGTTATGTAAAGAAAAGGGGTATGATTAAATAAGCTCTGCTTCTTCCTACTCCTTTTCGAACATGTTGAAAAGAGAAACTGGAAATTGTGATGTATCCTGTTGTATGCTTGCATGTTCGAAATAAACTCAAACTCTAAACTCAAACTCTCTACATACATACATACGTTATATGTATGTATGTATGTATATATATATATATATATATATATATATATATATATATACTGTATATATATATATATATATATGTATACATATGATGTATATATATTACACACACACACACATATATATATATATATATATATATATATATATATATATATATATATATATATATATATATATATATATATATATATATATATATATATATATATATATATATATATATATATATATATATATATATATATGTATACATATACTGTATATATATTACATATATATACATATATATATTACACATATATATATATATACATATATATATATATATATATATATATATATATATATATATATATATATATATATATATATATAAATATATATACTGTATATATATTACACACACACATATATATATATATATATATATATATATATATATATATATATATATATATATATATATATATATATATATATATATATATATATATATATATATATATATATATATATATATGTTTGTTTTGTTTGTTTGTTTTTTGTTTTTAACTTGGGACTTTCCACGGGCTGGATTTTGGGGCCCAATGGTTTAGACAATAAAGGCTGTGTCTTGACCTATTTTCAGTGCTCAGTAAACCTATACTGCAGTACAAGCAATACACGGACTACTCTAAGTTATGTCCCGGTGTCATTACTATACCAACAGTATAATAAAATGATTGCTAAAATGTGAGGCTTGTACTCACTCATTTCATATGTCCCAGCACTCTTCAGAGTCCACTACTGCTTTCACCCACATCAGGTTAGTCATGAAGAGATTGCACGTCTATATGCTATAAGACATTGATATTTATAGACACCTTGCTTGGGCAGATACATGGATTCAACTTAACAGCGCTTTGTCCAACCTTCGGCATTTGCGTAAACAAATCAGCTCATGGCCAATAATCGCCTTACCTACACTATGTCAACCAGACACCAACCAGCTGCCTCTCCTTTTGCTTGTGATCCTTTTCGTGGGTTTGGTTCCATGCTCTCTTGATCATCCTGCTTTTTTGGGGGTCCTATTTTTTTGAGAAAAATACTTAGTGGCGGTAAATGGTGACATTGGCAAATATGCACTACCTGTGAAAATTGTAATCAATCTCCTCGAAGAACACTATCACATAGCAGCACAAGAGTGAAGTAGGAATTAGGAATGATGATTATCAGTCAAATAATATTTCATAAATGTTGTGACATTTTTTTTAAACATTCAAGGTGATGACGCGAGTTCCGGACTTTGCAGAGACCAACGTTGCTGTTGCAGACTCCTAAAAACAGCAGAGCGCTTCTACCTGAAAGAGGATCTTTGACTTGCGTTTTTTTTCTGAACAGTAGAGTGCCCTTGTTGTATAGAGGCGCTTTAACCAGCGGTTAGTTTTTTTCAGTAGGCCCTTTTTGCTGCAATGACACATGATGTTGGTAGATGGAGTGGCAGTTGTTGTTTTTAAAAATAGTTTACTCTTTTTAGGATAAACGTGCTACCATGTGATGAATTATTTTCTTGTTATGAATTGCTTTTTTCTATAATATTTACGTTTAATAGGCTCCAGCACCCCCCGCGACCCCGAAAGGGACAATAGGTAGAAAATGGATGGATAGATGAATTTAGGTCCTTATTCTTCCTTTTGCCCCCAAGTGTTTCTCTAAGTCGTATTCTCCCATCCAGTGAGGCAAAAGTGCTAAAGTCGTGAATTACCTTACAAATAAGGCTGGCTTTGCTGTGACATCTTTTTTTGGCTGCGTAAAAATTGAATAGAATAGAATAGCTTTATTGTCATTGCACTTAAAAAAATACAAGGACAGTCCAAGAGCAGGAATACAATAATCATGGTACATGGAGTTTTACTAATAATTGTGAATGTCATTGAATTTCACGAAAAAGATAACATTTTAAATGTGCAAAGGCAGTATCAAACCAGGCAGTGCTTGTCATGTGAACGTGCATCGTCATGGTGATGAGTAGTGTGTGTGTATGCACGCTAAAACAGCTTCTTCTTCCTGGCTTGATCTGAATAATAGTTCCTAGATGTAACTTTGATTCACTTGTTATGACCAATCTGATGTTATTTGTGATGTTAGGAGCTCTGTTTAGTACAAATGTTTGTGAAGCCATGTCGTGTATAACGGAGACAGCTGTATGTGTTTTGTGTGTGTGTGTGTGTGTGTGTGTGTGTGTGTGTGTGTGTGTGTGTGTGTGTGTGTGCAGGTAGCGTGACAGTTTAATATTAACTATAAAAAAAATCATATTAACTGATAGATGCCACATTAAATATGTATTTTCTATTAAATAGTCACACAGTTCAAAGACCACGATCCAGATGAAATTGTAACATGCATTCAACGTCCTTTACCACCAGGATGTTCAAACACGGCAGATATACGCGTGTCCTCTTCCGCTGTGGTTGACTCACGAGACAGTGATGTGCATTTTGATTTTCGATAGTTAATACAGAGTGGAATCATGTATCTTTTTATCCTCATCTCAATGGATGTTTCCAGGTGTCTCAATTGAAGCAAGCAGAATTGATTTGATTGATTTCTGGTAGTTTCTTATATCATGTTGTTGTGTGTGGTGTACACTGCATCCAAACTTTAAATGCAATATATTGTTCCACCTTCCTAGGGTGCTAGACTTATTACAGCCTCAGAAGCACGTAGGAACAACAAAACTTAAATCGATAGGAGAATACAATAAAGGACGGATTTGACAGGGAATGCCCACCGTGAAGGGTCGCTCCTCCCAAAGTATGCAAATTGGATAAAGGCATGCACTGACAGACTTTATGGGGACATTCTATACAAAACAAACTTTTCTTACCTGCGTTTGTGTATTAGGGACCCCGAAAAATTGAATGGCGGAGATATTTATAAAATAATCTTACCTGCTTTCATACTACCGCCAAATCAGTCGTTTGGAATTCGTTCCAACTTGCAACATTTTCTGACCTGTGATGTCATCCACATCTCTGCCATTGTAGTCGGATGCCTTAGTCAATAAGTTTCTTCTTTTTATTTTTTAGTTGTGGGGCAGACTGGCTCGTACATGCATATGGATCCTCTGCTGTTGCCATTTCTAATACAAAAGAGCGTATAGCTCGAACTTACGTCTGTCAGTATACTCCATATGGAAGTGCTAAAAACTAAAAAATGAATGTTGGGGAGAAGATGCAGTTGAAATGGAGGCATGTAAATAAGACCGCCCAAAAAAATTAGGCATCCTGACGAGAGGGTCAGAAAGCAGCTTAAAGATGGTCTGTAAAACATAATACATGCAACATTTTGACCAAAGAACCACCATTATATGTTATGTAGATCACAAGGAAGTATTTTAAATGTAGAAAAAAAAATCATAATAGGTCCCCTTTAGTCGAGGGGGAGAATGCTGCACAGTCGGAATCCGCACAGTTTTTGAAAATGTTTTTATTTAAGCACATGGGAGAATAAGTGCCTTAATAAATGACAGAAATTAACGATGACACTCAGGTGCGATTCATATACGGAAGTTTGCAATGAGGTGGGCAGTGCCGTACGTACTACAGTTACATCCACTCGCCCTCATTTGTTGTCAAACATTCAAAGAATCACAATAAGCCAGCAGCAGCTCTCTACTCTTGCCGTCTCAACGAATCATCTCCATTACTACAACCCCTAGCAAAAATAATGAAATCCCCAGACTTGGAGAATTTACATTCACTTGTTTAACTTTGTAGGAAAAAAAAACAGATAGCAGACATGACACAAAACTATAGTCATTTTAAATGGCAACTTTCTGGCTTTAAGAAACACTAAGATAACTCGAGGAGGATCAATTGCGGTTGCCAGTAACAGTTTCTTTTTTATATCAAATATGGAATCACTCAATTCTGATGAAAAAATTATGGAATCATGAAAAACAGACAAGAAACACGACAACACACCAACTTTCTGTGATTGCTTTTTTCAGATCAACTTTGCAGGTTGGAGTCTTGTCATGGACCATTTTCTTCAATTTCCACCACAGATTTTCAATTGGATTGAGATCTAAACTATTTGTAGGCCATGACATTTACTTTACCATATCTTTCTATAAGGAAAGTTTTTACAGTTGTTGCATATGGCAAGATGCATTTTCATCATGTCATCATGCCCAAACATCCTTTTTATTAATAGAAGAAGAAAATTGTCCAAAATGTCAATGTAAACTTGTGCATTTATTGAAGATGGAATGACAGCCATCTCCCCAGTGCGATTACTGACATGCAGCCCCATATCATCGATGACAGTGGAAATGTGCATGCTTTCTTCATAAATGTCATTGAATTGGCACCAAACAAAAGTCATCATCACTTTGCCCATTGCAGATTTGCGATTCATTATTGAATATGACTTTCACCCAGTCTTCCATAGTCAACAATTACTTTTTCTTAGCCCAGTGCCTCTCAAATATTCTCTGTAACGAGTGCTACATACGCTTCATCATATTCTGGTATGGCGAAAAAAAGCATTGCACTGCGCCTCCCCAGGGGGAGCCATGCACTAATTGAGAAGGACTGCCTTAGTGCATTGGAACCTTGTTTTTTATGTTTAACTGTTAATGATGGCTTACGTTTAGCTTTTTTTGTATTTAAATCCCATTTCCTTTAGGCACTTTCTTACAGTTTGGTCACTGATGGTGACTCCAGTTTCCACACATTTGTTCTTCATTTGTTTTGTTGTACAATTTCTGTCTTGACTCTTTTAATGTTTTTCTCGGTCCACTAGTATGCTTGCCTTTTATAAACATCCTATGTTGTTAAACAGCTCTCCAAGGTGAACACTCCTAAATATTAGCAAAGTATTAGCGATATTGTTATTATAAGCGCTAACACAGACAAATTACTTTAGCGGCGTCAAAATCACAGAAAGGTAACCATTGTGGCTAATGCCGCACAGTATTGACATACTGAGCTGCTGCATCGCCTCTGATATGGTATACGATAATTTTATATTATCAATCATGCCTCTCACTTTTATAGTACAAACCCCGTTTCCATATGAGTTGGGAAATTGTGTTAGATGTAAATATAAACGGAATACAATGATTTGCAAATCCTTTTCAACCCATATTCAATTGAATGCACTACAAAGACAAGATGTTTGATGTTCAAACTCATAAACTTTTTTTTTTTTTTGTAAATAATAATTAACTTAGAATTTCATGGCTGCAACACGTGCCAAAGTAGTTGGGAAAGGGCATGTTCACCACTGTGTTACATCACCTTTTCTTTTAACAACACTCAATAAACGATTGGGAACTGAGGAAACTAACTGTTGAAGCTTTGAAAGTGGAATTATTTCCCATTCTTGTTTTATGTAGAGCTTCAGTCGTTCAACAGTCCGGGGTCTCCGCTGTCGTATTTTACGCTTCATAATGCGCCACACATTTTCGATGGGAGACAGGTCTGGACTGCAGGCGGGCCAGGAAAGAACCCACACTCTTTTTTTACTAAGCCACGCTGTTGTAACACGTGCTGAATGTGGCTTGGCATTGTCTTGCTGAAATAAGCAGGGGCGTCCATGAAAAAGACGGCGCTTAGATGGCAGCATATGTTGTTCCAAAACCTGTATGTACCTTTCAGCATTAATGGTGCCTTCACAGATGTGTAAGTTACCCATGCCTTGGGCACTAATGCACCCCCACACCATCACAGATGCTGGCTTTTGAACTTTGCGTAGATAACAGTCTGGATGGTTCGCTTCCCCTTTGGTCCGGATGACACAATGTCGAATATTTCTAAAAACAATTTGAAATGTGGACTCGTCAGACCACAGAACACTTTTCCACTTTGCACGAGTCCATCTTAGATGATCTCGGGCCCAGAGACGCCGGCGGCGTTTCTGGATGTTGTTGATAAATGGCTTTCGCTTTGCATAGTAGAGCTTTAACTTGCACTTACAGATGTAGTGACGAACTGTATTTAGTGACTGTGGTTTTCTGAAGTGTTCCTGAGCCCATGTGGTGATATCCTTTAGAGATTGATGTCGGTTTTTGATACAGTGCCGTCTGAGGGATCGAAGGTCACGGTCATTCAATGTTGGTTTCCGGCCATGCCGCTTACGTGGAGTGATTTCTCCAGATTCTCTGAACCTTTTGATGATATTATGGACCGTAGATGTTGAAATCCCTAAATTTCTTGCAATTGCACTTTGAGAAACGTTGTTCTTAAACTGTTTGACTATTTGCTCACGCAGTTGTGGACAAAGGGGTGTACCTTGCCTCATACTTTCTTTTGAAAGACTGAGCATTTTTTGGGAAGCTGTTTTTATGCCCAATCATGGCACCCACCTGTTCCCAATTAGCCTGCACACCTGTGGGATGTTCCAAATAAGTGTTTGATGAGCATTCCTCAACTTTATCAGTATTTATTGCCACCTTTCCCAACTTCTTTGTCATGTGTTGCTGGCATCAAATTCTAAAGTTAATGATTATTTGCAAAATGTTTATCAGTTTGAACATCAAATATGTTGTCTTTGTAGCACATTCAACTGAATATGGGTTGGAAATGATTTGCAAATCATTGTGTTCCGTTTATATTTACATCTAACACAATTTCCCAACTCATATGGAAACGGGGTTTGTAGAAGGTTGTGGCCATAAACCGAAAAGTTGGTCAACTTGGACATTCAACTTAAACCCGGAGATGGCGATAATGGCGAGATGTCTACAAAGACACGATAAGACGGTTTAGACGTTTGTGCGCACTTTTTTTTTTTTTTACAAGCGGAAGGATTATGATTAATTCTTCATCTAAGTACAAAGATGTGAACATCAGAATGAACTCCGTATCCATATGAACTCAACATCCCAGTGAAATCAGACATTGTACAGTAAGTGATCGTTTTTTTCATGCTCGTAGTTTGTAATTCTTGTTTAGTACTTAGCAATACTGCTGCAAGATGGTTCGTGTTTCACTAAAGCTGGATCTGTTTAGCACACTGCTTCTCAAATATAAGGTTTGGATCATCATTTGTCCCAAAGTAGTCATTGTTGAAGTAGTGTTGTTGTTATAGTTGAAGGAAAAAGCAAACGTTGTGATGCATCTGTTAAATTAATACGCTACCGAAGGCTTAAAATGAGCAAAATACGTAAATATCACATGTTGTTGTGAATGTGCCCATTACTAACATACAACCATACTAACATACTAACAGCGTCTATATAAAACGTTGAATTTCCCCCAGGGATCAATAAAGTACTTTCTATTCTATTCTGATGGAGGTGTTTGGATGTTTTTTTTACAGCCCTTTATAGGCGTTATATTGCAAATTCTGATTACTTCCATTGTTAGCTGACTTTTGCTAGCGTTTATTCAAGAGTTAGGATGCATTAACAAAAAAAATAAAAACATATGTGTTCTTGTCTTACATACAGATTGTGAATGATAGCCAACATTCCCCTTTCATCTGATGCAGGTTTTAGCTTGGGGAATGAAAACGTGCAGGCTGATTCTATAATTGTTTTCCCCTCAGAATTGAGCAATTCAAAATGTTTTCACTCTTGTTTGATCCAAAAATTAAACTGTTATTGACTACCACAATTTATATTCTCGATTTTGTTTAGTGTTTCTTAAAGACAGAAAGTTGCCATTCAAAATGACTATTATCTGCTTTTTCCTACAAAATGTAACAAGTGAATGAACATCCTCCAAGTCTGGCGATTCCATATTTGTTTTCCTGGGGTTGTAATGTCTCATCCCCTGTGTTCACTATTCCGACGCGTCGCATCATAGCTTCAATGTGTGAGTTTGTCATGGCTCCAACCACCGCAAAGTATGGCTCAAAATGTTCGCCAACTTGCATTAAGTGGCCACCTTACTAACCAACTACATTATTGGGGGGACCACCTTTTTTTTTTTAGAAAACTAGGGACTTCATTGTGTATGTAACATATTTATACATACAGTCGTTGTCAAAATTTTACATACACTTGTAAGAACATAATGTCATGGCTGTCTTGAGTTTCCAATAATTTCTACAACTCTTATTTTTTTGTGATAGAGTGATTGGAGAACATACTTGTTGGTCACAAAAAACAACCATGAAGTTTGGTTCTTTTATGAATTTATTATGGGTCTACTGAAAATGTGACAAAGATAATACCTTCTGGAGGAAAGTTCTGTGGTCAGATGAAACAAAAATTGAGCTGTTTGGCCACAATACCCAGCAATATGTTTGGAGGAGAATAGGTGAGGTCTTTAATCCCAAGAACGCCATACCTACCATCAAACATGGTGGTGGTAGTATTATGCTCTGGGCCTGTTTTGCTGCCAATGGAACTGGTGCTTTACAGAGAGTGAATGGGACAATGAAAAAGGAGCGTTACCCCCAAATTCTTCAGGACAACCTAAAATCATCAGCCCGGAGGTTGGGTTTTGGGCGCAGTTGGGTGTTCCAACATGACAATGACCCCAAAAACACGTCAAAAGTAGTAAAGGAATGGCTAAATCAGGCTAGAATTAAGGTTTTAGAATAGCCTTCCCAAAGTCCTGACTTAAACGTGTGGACAATGCTGAAGAAACAAATTTAGCTGAACTGCACCAATTTTGTCAAGAGGAGTGGTCAAACATTCAACCAGAAGCTTGTGGATGGCTACCAAAAGTACCTTATTGCAGTGAAACTTGCCAAGGGACATGTAACCAAATATTAACATTGCTGTATGTATACTTTTGACCCAGCAGATTTAGTCACATTTTCAGTAGACCCATAATAAATTCATAACATTCATGGTTGTTTTTTGTGACAAACAAGTATGTGCTCCAATCACTCTATCACAAAAAAATAAGAGTTGTAGAAATTATTGGAAAGTCAAGACAGCCATGACATTATGTTCTTTACAAGTGTAAACTTTTGACCACGACTGTATGTATAAATATGTTATATACACAATGAAGTCCCTAGTTTTCTAAAAAAAAAAAGTGGTCCCCCCAATAATGTAGTTGGTTAGTCCTGTCCTAATGTGTCTAGAAGCCAAACCACAATGCTGTCCGTACCTGTCGTTCTGGAAGCTCTGGTCCCCGAGGAGAAGGTCTCGGAAGCGGAAGCGACGTGGCAACGGTGGCACTTCGCTCTCCAGTTGCTCCATCTTCAACCTGGAAATGTCCAAGATCACCCCGCTGGTGCTGCTCATGGTGTGGCGCGGTCCCTTACACAAGCTGGATGGAAGTAAAGGGTTTAAAAAGTGAACCGACAACACAAAAGAGAGCGGTCACAACCAGCCGTATGCATGAATAAGGGGTCAATGGGACACATAAAAACCGGGACGACAATTCAATAGCAAGTGACGACCATAAAACGAATGGGTTGTTCAAGGGTACATCGGCAATGTAAAGTACAACATCCTTACAGAAGGTACAATATATTAGGGGACAAAAGCTTACTTTTTTCTCCTTTCAGTCGTTTTTTGATGATTTGGCCATCTTTTTTTTTTTTTTTTGTAAGAGGGTTATTTTCTTTACATTTTTATATCTTAATGTCCAATTATTTTACGTCTTATTTCAATGTCAGTTATTTGACAATACACAATATTATTACAATGTTATTTGAATCCTCCCCCCCCCCCTCAATTTGCTTTAGAGTACAGGGTAAGAGCAAAACAGTATTTCATTAGATATGGAAAATTGCCAATAAATAATCTTTCAAGTATTGAATGTTTGCAGGACTTTAAGATAAATATGTGAACATCTAATGCAGGGGTAGGGAACCTATGGCTCTCGAGCCAGATGTGGCTCTTTTGATGGACAGCATCTGGCTCTCGGAAAAAAATCTTAGCTGACATTGCTTAACACGGTAAGTAATGAATAATTCCGCTGGTAATGTTTGAGGACCAGTCTTAGACAATTTAGAGTGAAAAGCAAATTTTATTTTCACTCGCATACAAAACATTCTAACTTGGATTGTTTCCCTGGCGTCGAGACTCTCCCGAAGGACAGTGCAGCGAAGACACAACAAACTCCCTTCTTGTCTCTCATGGACACACACATGGTGTTGTTGACTTTAGACTAGCAACTGCACAAACATCAAGGCCGCGGAACAGAGACACACTAGGGGCTTACACACACACATGCAACCACAAAAATATACGCTACACATACACACCCCACGCCCCCAACCCAACGCCCTCGACGCAAATCCCATAGGGGTGATGAATGGATGGTCAGCGCCCTAGAGAGCTGCGGCCTATCATCATGACCTCGCACTTCCTTCCCTCTGTTGCTAGATATCTCGAGATGTACGTTGTAATATGTATATGTGCTTTGCTACGGTGGTTTTTTCCCCACTCCAGACTGGGCCCCCTTAGGAGTCCAGTCTAGATTGTATTTTTTTACTCATCCTTCCCCAGCGTTTTACCTTTTCCCCATCTTTTACGGGGCGCCTTGTGGCGACCCATCAGCGTTGCTGTTCTGTAACCCTGTACACCAGGGGTGTCCAAACTTTTCCCATTGAGGGCCGCACACGGAAAAATTAAAGCATGTAGGGGCCATTTTGATATTTTTCATTTTTAAACCATAACAAAATATATGGATTTTTATTTTTTTTATTTTACCTTTAGGGGTACCGGGGATCATAAAGGGTCTCAGTCATTATGGGGCGGCGTGGCGAAGTTGGTAGAGTGGCCGTGCCAGCAATCGGAGGGTTGCTGGTTACTGGGGTTCGATCCCCACCTTCTACCATCCTAGTCACGTCCGTTGTGTCCTTGGGCAAGACACTTCACCCTTGCTCCTGATGGCTGCTGGTTAGCGCCTTGATTGGCAGCTCCCGCCATCAGTGTGTGAATGTGTGTGTGAATGGGTGAATGTGGAAATACTGTCAAAGCGCTTTGAGTACCTTGAAGATAGAAAAGCGCTATACAATTATAACCCATTTATTTATCATTTAAATGTTAAAAATAAGTCAAATTATTATTATTTTTTTTTTATTTAACGATTACAGTAAATCTCTATATCAACTTCAAGTTGATATAACGTAATAAAAAAAAAGGTTTTATGGCTTTTATGTCAAAAACAACTTTGTTTTTTATAGTAAAACTGAAATATGCAGTATTTAGTAATTAGAGCCCTATTAGATCAATTATGCAATATTTTTGAGTGATCACAGTGAAAAGATAAATACAATACCACCAAATATATTTGGGATCTAAAAGGTGCCCCACTCATAAAGTGATACATTTTTATTAGGTTTTTCTTTTACTTTCAACACTTAAGTTACGATATCAACTTCAGTTGTATCTGTCGATTTTACGTTTGAACTATTATTGTGTTTGTTTTATGCTCTTTTGTCAAATAAGACGTTGATGTTTTTATAAGGCAACTACACAATATATGCAATATTTACCACATAAAACATTTTAAAGTGAAATATTTGAAGTAATTTGAGCTTGGAAAATAATTCATTATAGCATGGATTTTTTGTCATTATTTTTTTTTTGAGCAATGGCAAAAAAAGAAAAATAAAGAAAGACAAAATTAAAAAAACAGCCTGCATGACAGCTTTGTGTCAACATTGCAACTTTTTTCTCGTTAGATTTCATTTTTAATGTTCTTTTATATTTTTGCAATAACATTTCCAGAATGTGTGGCGGGCCAGTAAACAATTACCTGCGGGCCGCAAATGGCCCCCGGGCCACACTTTGGACACCCCTGCTGTACACTGTTAGTTTTGTCTAATCTTGAACGGGTTTGTGCTGAAAACAAAGTTTCCTTGTACTCGTGCAATGGCAATAAAGACATATCTATCTATCTATCTATCTAATCACAGTGATAAAAATAACATTCTCATGCATTTTAATCCATCCATCCGTTTTCTACCGCACCTGTTCAAGAAGTCGCATTTATGGTAAGAAGTCTTTTATTTATTATTGGTTAGCTTCCGAATAACAATGTTATTAAAAAATAATAAGTTGTAAAAATGTTGTTCTTACTTAAAAATGCACGCATTTAGTTGTATGCAGTGTCAAAAAAATATTATATGGCTCACATGGAAATACATTTGAAAATATTTGGCTTTCTCAGCCAAAAAGGTTCCCGACCCCTGATGGAATGCTGACTAAGACAAATTGATGTTATAGTGCACACAGGTGTTCAAAGTTTTTTGAGAATTTAAAAATTTCACATCCTTATTGGTTTCCATTTTTGCCATAGTGTCAAAGAGTACAGCAACATTACACTCGCACAGAGTTGACTAATCAATAACTAAATTTGGGATAGCTGATGTCTACAACACATAAAAAAAAGACAATTGCAAAGAAAATGTCAATCATTACCGTGTCTTGTGGGCGCTCACGCTGCCATTGTCATTAATAAACGTTTGGTTTTCGTAGCACTCGCTGCACATCTTGCCCGGAGACCTGCGAGAAGTCGGCGGCGTTGAGTCCCCCCTGGTCGAGTCCTCTTCCCGGGTCAGTTGCATCGGAGGCACCTGGAGGAGAAGCTCTGAGGTCTCCTTCACCTCCTGACGTGCATCAAGGTGGGCTTCTATGGAGCACTTCTGTAAAGTGCAAACAGTTGCTTTGTGATTTTTAGTGGGAGGTAAAGTGGTCTCATGGTGCGAAGAAGGTTGCAGAATGATGAATAAGAAAAGACATGCCTCCCTTATAAAAAAAAATACGATGACGAGTAACTCTTAATAAGTTAGCATCACCTGCCGGAGAGAAGGAGGTACTGCAGCCGTTCAGATTGAAATAAATCAGGGCAACTGTTAATACAATAAAACAACTACCATTTAGCTTAAAATAAACACCAGGATTTGCAACACACACTCAAAAAAACGCAAACAAAACTGTTTCATGAGGGAAATAAGTTTGATTTAAAAACAAAAGTATTTGGGTTTTTAAAAAAGTGTTGTTTAGAAATCTGTTCTTTTCCCGGTTTAAAGGCCTACTGAAATGAAATTTTCTTATTTAAACGGGGATAGCAGATCCATTCTATGTGTCATACTTGATCATTTCACGATATTGCCATATTTTTGCTGAAAGGATTTAGTAGAGAACATCAACGATAAAGTTCACAACTTTTGGTCGCTGATAAAAAAAAGCCTTGCCTGTACCGGAAGTAGCGTGACATCACAGGTTGAAGGGCTCCTCACATTTCCCCATTGTTTACACCAGCAGCGAGAGTGATTCGGACCGAGAAAGCGACGATTACCCCATTAATTTGAGCCAGGATGAAAGATTTGTGGATGAGGAACGTTGGAGTGAAGGATTTCAGTGTAGTGCAGGACGTATCTTTTTTCGCTCTGACCGTAACTTAGGTACAAGGGCTCATTGGATTCCAAACTTTCTCCTTTTTCTATTTTGGATCACGGATTTGTATTTTAAACCACCTCGGATACTATATCCTCTTGAAAATGAGAGTTGAGAATGCGAAATGGACATTCACACTCACAGTGACTTTTATCTCCACGGCACTACATTGGTGAAGCACTTTAGCTACGGAACTAACGTGATAGCATTGTGCTTAACTGCATATAGAAACAGACTAAATAAGCTCCTGACTGGAAGGATAGACAGAAGATCAACAATACTACCAAACTCTGGACCTGTAACCACACGGTTAATGCTGTTGCTAACGACACCATTGAAGCTAACTTAGCTACGGGACCTCGACAGAGCTATGCTAAAAACATTAGCTCTCCACCTACGCCAGCTCTCATCTGCTCATCAACACCCGTGCTCACCTGCGTTCCAGCGATCGGCGGCGCGACAAAGGACTTCACCCGATCATCGATGCGGTCGGCGGCTAGCGTCGGATAGCGCGTCTGCTATCCAACTCAAAGTCCTCCTGGTTGTGTTGCTGCAGCCAGGCGCTAATACACCGATCCCACCTACAGCTTTCTTCTTTGCAGTCTCCATTGTTAATTGAACCAATTGCAAAAGATTCACCAACACAGATGTCCAGAATACTGTGGAATTTTGCGATGAAAACAGAGCTGTTTGTATTGGGATACAATGGTGTACCAACACTTCCGCTTCAACCATTGACGTCACGCGCAAACGTCATCATACCTAGACGTTTTCAGCCGGAAGTTTCCCGGGAAATTTAAAATTGCACTTTATAAGTTAACCCGGCCGTATTGGCATGTGTTGCAATGTTAAGATTTCATCATTGATATATAAACTATCAGACTGCGTGGTCGGTAGTAGTGGGTTTCAGTAGGCCTTTAAAATGTTTTGTTTGAACGTTCCACACCCATTATTTTTTGTTTACAAATATTTAAATTAATTGCATACAAGATACATGTGTTTCCGTACTATCAATAACTAAAACGCATGAGGATATACTCAGTGCCAACTACTGTTGTCCCATCCATCCATCCATTTTCTACCGCTTGTCCCTTTCGGGGTCGCGGGGGGTGCATTCAGGCGGAAGGCGGGGTACACCCTGGACAAGTCGCCACCTCATCGCAGGGCCAACACAGATAGACAGACAACATTCACACTAACATTCACACACTACGGCCAATTTAGTGTTGCCAATCAACCTATCCCGATACCAATATTTTGGTACCGGTACCGGTACTGAAATTATTTTGATTATTTTCTGTACTTTTCTAAATAAAGGGGACCACAAACAAATTGCATTATTGGCTTTACTTTAACAAAACATCTTACAGTACATTAAACATATGTTTCTTATTGCAAGTTTGTCCTTAAATAAAATAGTGAACATACAAGACAACTTGTCTTTTATTAATAAGTAAACAAAACAAAGGCTCCTAATTTAGCTGCTGACATATGCAGTAACATATTGTGTCATTTAAAAAAATAAAAAATCATTCTATTATTTTGTTAAAAGTATTAAGGACAAGTGGTAGAAAATTAATTATTAATCTACTTGTTCATCCATCCATTGTATACCGCTTGTCCCTTTCGTGTTCATTTACTGTTAATCTGCTTACTTTCTCTTTTAACATGTTCTATCTACACTTCTGTTAAAATGTAATAATCACTTATTCTTCTGTTGTTTGATACTTTACATTAGTTTTGGATGATACCACAAATTTGGGTATCAATCCGATACCAAGTCGTTACAGGATCATACATTGGTCATATTCAAAGTCCTCATGTGTTCAGGGACATATTTCCTGAGTTTATAAACATCCATCCATCCATCCATTTTCTACCGCTTATTCCCTTCGGGGTCGCGGGGGGCGCTGGAGCCTATCTCAGCTACAATCGGGCGGAAGGCGGGGTAGACCCCGGACAAGTCGCCACTTCATCGCAGGGCCAACACAGATAGACAGAAAACATTCACACTCACATTCACACACTAGGGCCAATTTAGTGTTGCCAATCAACCTATCCCCAGGTGCATGTCATTGGAGGTGGGAGGAAGCCGGAGTACCCGGAGGGAACCCACGCAGTCACGGGAACATAATATAAATATTTAAAAAAACGAAAGATGATGTTGTGATGCCAACAAATATAGACGTAATCATAGTAGTATCGACTAGATATGCTACTGTACTTGGTATCATTTCAGTGGATGTTAGGTGTAGATCCACCCATGGCGTTTGTTTACATTTTGGGGGGGTGGCGGACCGGTACTTTTCAGAGGCGGTATAGTACTGAATATGATTCATTAGTATCAATATGATTCATTAGTATCGCGGTACTATACTAATACCTGTATACAGTACAACCCTAGTGCCAACTAATTATTTCAAACATATTTAACATTTTCTGCAAAACCATTAAAAGGCAAAGTAAGCGAAAAATAAATAAATGACAAAGGGAATGCCATCCCCGTAAATGCCCAGAGCCGTAACCAGTTATTGTTTTTGCATTCTCACTTCGCGATCTCTCAAGTCATACTCAATTACTGATTTTAAGTAGAGCATGTACAGTTGATACAGAAAGTATTCAGACCCCTTTAAATGTTTCACTCTTTGTTTCATTGCAGTCAATTGCTAAAAATCAAAAAGTTCATAGTATTGCTCATTGTTGTACACTCAGCACCTCATCTTGACAGAAAAAATAAAAATGTAAAATTTTTGGCAAATGTATTTAAAAAAAGAAAAACATATATATCACAGGGTCATACGTATTCAGCCCCTTTGCTGTGACACTCATATTTAACTCACATGCTCTCCATTTTGTCATGGCTTGTCACACCACACTGTTCCTTATTTTGAGTTTATTGGTGATTTTCTGGGTATAGTTTTAGTTCCTGTCTTGCGCTCTTATTTTGTGGTTTTTCACTTCCTGTTTTCCCCTGTCCTGCAGAAACTTTACACCTGCCTTCGAGCACTTTCGCCCTCACCTGTTTTCTGTTTGTAATTAGCACTATTTAAGTTGACCTTGCGACACCATTGGTTTGTCAGGACATTATTCACGATTCACTGGTGACTTTTGAGGATTATTTTCCGATATTGCCCTCCTTAAAAAGTCTCTTACCCCTGATCCAAACATTATCATCAAGCAGGAGCATGTTAGAGGGCTTTTAAAACAAGTCAAAATAAGGAAGGCCCTTGGTCCATACCAGTGGTTCTTAACCTGGGTTCGATTGAACCCTAGGGGTTCAGTGAGTCGGCCTCAGGGGTTCGGCGGAGCCTCCGCCGCGGAGGTCAAGACACACCCGACTCATCGTGTAAATAAAAACTTCTCCCTATCGGCGTATTATGGATACCCCCAAACAATGTTCCCTCTAATTTTCCATATGCGTGAGCAAACGCAAAAACTCCTTGAGCATTCAGTGGAGCACATGCACTGTGGCCACACCAGCAGCACACCGGTCCCAAACCTGACTAAATAACAAGTTAAATATTTTATTATTATAATCAAATGACAGCAATCATTCCCATGAGATTATTTCCTAATATACTTTTGGCCCAATTACAATGACAATAACAAAAATATATAGTTTTTCATGAGCTGTGTACTAGTATTGTATGTCTGGGTGGGGTTCCTGCTTTGGAAATAGTTTATACCCTTTTCAGATATCGCATTTAGTTCCCACTAAAACGTTCACATGTTGCACAATGAGATGTAAACATGGGATCCTGTGTACATTCCTGTAACTTTCTGTTAGTAAAATAGATCTTTATTAGTATTTCTTTAATATAATAACATAACTTCATGGTTAATATTCATAAATTAAGATAAAATTAAGAAAAAAACATTGTATTTTTCACTAAAGAAGGGTTCGGTGAATGCGCATATGAAACTGGTGGGGTTCGGTACCTCCAACAAGGTTAAGAACCACTGGTCCAGACCTTATTTGTGCGCGCAATCTCCAATATTGTGCTGACCAACTTTGCAGTGTCCTCCAACATATATTTCAAATGTCACTGAACTGTAACCAGTCCTGGCATTTTTTGAAATATTCTACTGTGATCCCCATCCCAAAAACATGTAAACTAAACAACTTAGTGATTTAAGACCAGATGCATTAACATCATTAATCATGAAAATCTTTGAAAAACATTATTAAAGGCCTGGTCATGGCTTCTATAGAGGGACTTGATCCACTACAATTTGCCTATCAAGCAGGGAGAGGTGTAGATGATGCAAAGCTTTTTATACTCAACATTCTCTACAAACACTTAGAGAAGCCACAAGCCCATGCCAGGCTCTTATTTTCAGATTTCTCTTCAGCATTTAATACAATTCAGCCACATCTCTTAATAGAGAGGCTTGTGTCTGAACTTGAATTGTCTCATCACCAGCTCGTGTTATGGATTTTAGACTTTTTAACTGGCAAAGAGTCTCTGTAAACGGCTGTTTCTCTGAGGTAAGGATATGTCCTTTCACCCTTACTTTTTATTATGTATACTGATGAATGCAGGACAGTGATCTGATTATATTCTCTGATGATACGGCACTGCTGTCCCTCCTCTATGGTTCACAATCAAAGCATGAGAGCGCACTAACTGATTTTATCTCCTGGTGTGACTATAACTTTTTGGATTTAAATGTACCTAAAACCAAATTATTTATTAAATTTCAGACGTAATAAGGACATTTCTATGTAGTGCATCATACATAACCAAAAAGTTGACATTGTATAATCATATAAATACTTGAAGATCTTTTTTGACGACCAGCTCAAGTTTGATGTGAACACAGACTTTATAGTGAAGCGAGCACAACAGATAATTTATTTTCTCAGGAAACTAAATCATTTCTCTGTCAGGCCCGTTTTCATCAAACATTTGAGAGTCTTATGTGTTTTTCTTTTATTTTTACTGTCTTTCAGTCAAAGACCGAAACAGCCCGACTAGTATTAAGTCTTGCCCTAAGATTACCGGAGTAAAACTAAGAGAATTAAACTTCTTCTGCAACCAGCAAATCCTCCGAAAAGCAAAGAGCATTTTTGCCTCCCTGAGCCATGTCCTTGCGGGTGATTCTCTCTATTGCCTTCAGGCCGACGTTATGCCCTTCCAATGTGTAAAACAAATCGCCTTTCCAAATCATTCGTCCCCTCTGCACTTAGACTCTTAAACATAAAACAATTTCAGAGTGCTGTTTTGTTGTACTCTTTATGTATTTTGACTATTTATTTATTGTGGGCCATGTGTAAGCGTCGCAAACTTTGAGGGATCAATAATGTTGTTTAATTTGAAGCTGAGCTCTAGTACGCACATACTTTGTGGACACTGTCTTCTCCACATTCCTAGGAAGTGTTTTTGCTGTGTTCCAGCATTATGCTTTGTTTCCCTCCGTCTGTCCTTTCAGAGCACTTCCCTGTTGCTCTCACTTTTTGTTCAGTTTGTTTAATCAATAAGTCCCCTTTTTACTGCACGCTGCCACGTCGTTCGTCTGCATTTTAAAATCACTACAACCTCCGGTGTTTTCCACAAAGCATCGCACGACACATTTCTTCAGCCACGCTTCCGTCAGTCCACCCCAGGGCAGCTGTGGCTATGAAAGTAGCTTACCACCACCAGGTGTGAATGAATGATGGGTTCTCACTACTCTGTGAAGCGCTATATAAATCTAATCAATTATTATTATTATTATACAAGACCTTACAGCTCATAGGGCATGTCAGAGCATATGAGAATCATGGGGTCAAAGGAACCGCCCAAGGAGCTTGGAGACAGGATTGTGGCAAGGCAGTGATCTGGCCAAGGTTACAAAATAATTTCTGCAGCACTCAAAGTTCTAATAGGACAGTGGCTTCTATAATCCTTATATGGAATACGTTTGGGACAACCACAACGCTTCGTAGACCTGGCCATCCAGCCAAACTGAGCAATCGTGGGAGAAGAGCCAAAAGATCACTGTGGCTGAGCTCCAGAGATGCAGTAAGGAGATGGGAGAATGTTCCTCAATGTCAACTATCACTGCTGTTTTCCACTATTCAGGGCTTTATGGCAGAGTGGCTTGACGGAAGCTTCTCCTCAGTGCAAGACATATGAAAGCCTGCATAGTTTGCCAAAAACACATGGAGGACTCCCAGACTATGAGAAAGAGGATTATCTGGTCTGATGAGACCAAGACTTAAATTCTAAGCATTATATGTAGGGGGAAAAAAGGGCACTACTCCATCACCTGCCCAATTCAATTCCAACAGTAAAACATTGTGGTGGCAGCATCATGCTATGGGGGTGTTTTTCAGCTGCAGAGATACTGTAGGACGACTGGTGGCAATTGAAGGAAAAGATGAATGTGGCCAAGTACAGAGACATCCTGGAAGAAAACCTCTTCGGGAGTGCTCAAGAGCACTAACTGGGCCAAAGGTTCACCTTCCAACAAGACATTGACCCTAAGCACACAGCTACAATAACGAGAGTGGCTTCGGAATAACTTTGTGACCAGTTTTGACTGGCCCAGCCAGAGCCCTTACCTAAACCCTATTGAGCATCTTTGGAGATACCTGAAAATGGCTGTCCACCAATGTTCACCATCCAACCTGACAGAACTGTAGAGTATCTGCAAGGAAGAATGGCAGAGGATCCCCAAATCCAGGTGTGAAAAACTTGTTGCCTGTCAATTTAGTCTGAAAGTCCAGTCTCAGGGGTTGCAACCAAGCCACAGTTTTATTTTACAGTTTGGAACATGCGCTAAATAACTCACTTCCATAAACTGGTGAGACAGCACCTTTTGTACTGTACATTTAAACCACCAATGCAAGGTTTTGACAACCACAATGCATCCCACAAGGCATTTCCCAGTCAACTGTTGACTTTTGTGACAAAAAAAAATGCATCCTGTTCTGTTAAGTTGTTCCACTTGTGTGCCACCTACTGGGACGTCGGCTACAAAAGGAGTTTGCTGCCATCTTAGGGAAGCAGACGTCGTGAGCCTTTATGTCTCAGTCGGTGATGTGTGGATATCATCAGTCACTGGCTGAGGTAACAACAGCGGTTCTTGAGGCGGTGGGATTGTGCTAACTGAGGTTTCGGATGTGCTTGCGAGAGAACCGGCTGCTTCTGCCGCCCTATTCGCAGCAGCCTTGCTCTCCATCTCCTCCATTCGCCGCTGCACGAGCCGGGGCATCAGCTGCACGTAGGTGGCCATCAGGCGGTGGTTCGAGCGGATCAGCTTCCCTGCACATCTGTCCACACAGCGCTCCTAAAAAAAAAAGTCTCTGTTATAAATGGGGCATTCTACCGAATTAAAGCAAAGAGCGGTCCCTTGACCAAAAAAAAAAAGGATTTAATAAAACACTTAAGTATTCAAACATGCATTTTACTTAGTTTATATTATGATTTGTTTCAACCCAAGGCATTAATTGGAATAATAATAAGATAGATAAATACAAAATCATCTTTTATAGAGTACTTTCTATTGAGAAGTAGCTGTGCCCCAACATAACCCCTAAATTTCAATTTATAAAAGTACTGCTTAAAACATTGTTTGGATTTGTTTCGATTGTATAATTTAAAAGCTCTTTATGATTAAGTTTAAACAGAGGTTGAAAGAGAGATTAATTGTAGGTTTAATTAAAAAAAAAAAAACTGCATTCAAAAAAATCATGTCCCTAGTTTGTCACTAGTGAAACACGAGTTTTAAAGGCATGGCTGATTCTAAATTTAGGCCACACTCCTACATTTTTGACCAGGAAGTGACATTTCATTTATCCGCCTCATTGTTGCATAGGAAATAGTTTTTAAATAAATGTGTTCCAAAGTTTTGAAATCAGTGTGTACCTTTAAAAACTGTCACTACCGAACACATATTCTCTTCAGTTATGTAAACGTTTTCAACTTTTTTGCAACATATGTTTTTATGCGTGTTCAACTCTTAAAATATGTGTTTGCTAGCCATATGCTTGCCAGCATTATTCAGTTATGGTCAAAATTAGCTACAATTCTAACGCCCGAAATATATGTTAATTAATAAATATGACATGATCATTTTGGTAGTGACAAAATTAAATAGTAAGTAGTTTAGTCCTACAATTTTGAAATAATGTGTTCTGGAAGTCTTAAAATGTGTTATTTTCAAGAATCATTGTTTCAATAATCTATTTAAAGCAAATAAGCATGTTTTAATGTACTGCTGGTCCATCCATCTATGTAGCTGTAACTGTGGAGTTCAGAGAGAAAGAATCAAAACACATACCGTATTTTTCGGACTATAAATCACAGTTTTTTTCATAGTTTGGCCAAGGGTGCGACTTATACTCAGGAGCGACTTATGTGTGAAATTATTAACACATTACCGTAAAATATCAAATAATATTATTTAGCTCATTCACGTAGGAGACTAGACGTATAAGATTTAATCGTATTTAGCGATTAGGAGTAACAGATTGTTTTGTAAACGTATAGCATGTTCTATATGTTATAGTTATTTGAATGACTCTTACCATAATATGTTACGTTAACATACCAGGCACGTTCTCAGTTGGTTATTTATGCGTCATATAACGTACACTTATTCAGCCTGTTGTTCACTATTCTTTATTTATTTTAAATTGCCTTTCAAATGTCTATTCTTGGTTTTGGGTTTTATCAAATACATTTCCCCAAAAAACGTGACTTATACTCCAGTGCGACTTATATATGTTTTTTTCCTTCTTTATTATGCATTTTCGGCCGGTGCGACTTATACTCCGGAGCGACTTATACTCCGAAAAATACGGTGCATGCCAAAACCAAATACCGTATTTTTCGGACTATAAGTTTTACGGTATTTTCAACTGATACAAACAGTTTTCTCAAAAAAAAATAAAAATTTATTGACTACAAAACATTAGTGTTTGCAATATTTCCAACATTCAGCATGTTTAATGTTAATATTAAACAATAAGTTTGAGGGAATATAATACAACCATTTAAACCAGGGGTATCCAAACTTTTTTCACTGAGGGCCGCACACGGAAAAATTAAAGCATGTGGGGGCCATTTTGATATTTTTCATTTTCAAACCATAACAAAATATATGGATTTTTTAAATGTATTTTACCTTTAGGGGTCCCGGGGACCATAAAGGGTCTCAGTCATTAAAATGTTAAAAATAAGTGAAATTATTATTTTTTTAAATTATTTAACACTTACAGTAGATCTCTATAATAACTTCAAGTTGATATAAAGTAATACACATTTTAAAAAAATAAGGTTTTATGGCTTTTCTGTCAAAAAAAAACGTTGTTTTTTTTATAGTAAAACTGAAATATGCAGTATTTAGTAATTAGAGCCCTAAAATATCAATAATGCAGGACACCATTGATTTTATTTCTTTAATATTTTTGAGTGATCACAGTGAAAAGATAAATACAATACCAAATATATTTGGGATCTAAAAGGTGCCCCACTCATTAAGTGATACATTTTTATTAGGTTTTTCTTTTACTTTCAACACTTAAGTTACGAGATCAACTTCAGATATATCTGTCGATTTTACGTTTGAACTATTATTTTGTTTGTTTTATGCGCTTTTGTCAAAGAAAACTTTGATGTTTTTATATGGCAACTACACAATATATTGCAATATTTACCACATAAAACATTTTAAAGTTAAATATTTGAAATAATTGGAGCCTTGAAAATAATTCATTATAACATGGATTTTTTGTAATTATTTTTTTTGAGCAATGGCAAAAAAAGAAAAAGAAAGAAAGACAAAAGAAAAAAAAAAAAGCCTGTATGGCAGCTTTGTGTCAACGTTGCAACTTTTTCTCGTTAGATTTCACCTCATTCCACTTTTTTTAATGTTCTTTTTTATTTTTGCAATAGCATTTCCAGAATGTGTGGCGGGCCGGTAAACAATTAGCTGCGGGCCGCAAATGGCCCCCGAGCCGCACTTTGGACACCCCTGATTTAAACAAAATAGCGGTCACTACCAAAACATCTTTGTCACTACCGAAACACTGGGTGTTTGCAAAGAAAAGAAAGTATATTGCGTTATCAACTAAAATAGTATGATACTGATTGGCTAAGTGTATGTTCAATTTCATAAATCATTAACTCTGAAATCAATCTGATCAGTGTTATGCATTTTAAAAAGAAATATTGTATGTCGATTTTGACTTGTCCAGGGTGTACCCCGCCTTCCGCCCGATTGTAGCTGAGATAGGCTCCAGAAAATGGATGGATGGATGGATTTTGAAGAATTTCATATATTGAAGTAAGAACATTTGTTGAATTAATTCTTATGGATTTCATCATCAAAAACCTCAGTAATTATTTGTAAAATCTTTACACAATGTAAGTAATCATGATATTAACATAGTAACATATTTTATATTCATATTTGAAGGCTATGATTCGGTAGTGACAAATTTGGGGAGATGACAAACATTACCAAATAATCTGACAATACAAGTTGACAGAAGTGTGTACTTCAGATATTGTATAATATATATATATATATATATATATATATATATATATATATATATATATATATATATATATATATATATATATATATATATATACACATATATATATATTAGGGCTGCAACAACTAATTGATTAAATCGATTAAAATCGATTATAAAAATAGTTGCCGATTAATTTAGTCATCGATTCGTTGGCTCTATGCTATGCGCATGCGCAGAGGCATTTTTTTTTTTTTTAAATTTATAAACCTTTATTTATAAACTGCAACATGTACAAACGGGTGAGAAACAATAATCAAAATAAGTATGGTGCCAGTATGCTGTTTTTTTCCTATAAAATACTGGAAAGGATAGAAATGTAGTGTGTCTCTTTTATCCGATTAATCGAAGTAACAATTGACAGATTAATCGATTATCAAATTAACCGTTAGTTGCAGCCCTAATATATATATATATATATATATATATATATATATATATATATATATATATATATATATATATATATATATATATATATATATATATATATATATACATACATACACACACAACGTTTGAGAATACAACTTAAACATTTTTAAAAATATTTCCAACCTCTCTTTGAACCAATTCTGTTGGATGGCCCATCTTGATGATTTATTTATCAATGTGACAATAAATTATACTGCAAGGCATTGCTCTATGTGTATAAAATAGTCCAGAAATGGCATGGAGAACCAGTGTCCTTGCCTCGTCCATGGTGAGGTTCCTGTAGTTAAAGTTGCTGGAGCATCTCTGGAAGCAGATCTCAGTCATGCGGTTGTAAACCAGAAGAAAATCCCGCAGCTACGAAACAGCATTTCCATCATTATAAGCAGCATATACACACCATAAATAGACGTTGCGTTGGATTCCACAAAAACAACCATGTAGAATTTTGACTTACGTTTCTCAGTTGTTGGTCTTGATCCATCGTCTGACGTATAGGAGTTAGCTTGTTAGCTAAAATGCTAATTCCGACATAAGCGTTTCGCTAATTTCGCGAAATCAGCACTTTTTTCCACGGTAAATTAAGTAAAACATATGACTCCTATGAGTTATTCACATTGCAAACCTCATTCAAACAAGACATCAATTGTGCAGAGGACGGCATGACATTCGTGTGTGGCGCCGCGTTTCTGAATATCAAAACTTCCGTGTTCTTCTTCTTCGACAGTATTTTATATACTGTGTGACAGAAGTGCGCGGTTCTCCTTCTAGAGGCTGTGAAGCGCAACTACTGTCCGTATTGTAAGGTACAGTTTTTAACCCTTCCATCCATTTTCTACCGCTTGTCCCTTTCGGGGTCGCAGGGTGGGCTGGAGCCTATCTCAGCTGAACATGGGCGGAAGGCGGGGTACACCCTGGACAAGTCGCCACCTCATCACAGATAGACAGACAACATTCACACTCACATTCACACAATAGGGCCAATTTAGTGTTGCCAATCAACCTATCCCCAGGTGCATACCCATCCATCCATCTCCTTCCGCTTATCCGAGGTCGGGTCGCGGGGGCAGCAGCCTAAGCAGGGACGCCCAGACTTCCCTCTTCCCAGCCACTTTGTCCAGCTGCTCCCGGGGGATCCTGAGGCGTTCCCAGGCCAGCCGGGAGAGATAGTCTTCCCAACGTGTTCTGGGTCTTCCCCGTGGCCTACTACCGGTCGGACGTGCCCGAAACACTTCCCTAGGGAGGCGTTCGGGTGGCATCCTGACCAGATGCCCGAACCACCTCATCTGGCTCATCTCGCATACCCAAATGCGTACAATCAACTAAAGACAATCAAAATGAATGTTAAATTTGCTGCACTTCAGGAGCCGTTCAAAAGACTGGCTTGTTATTTGTGTTTTTCAGTTTTTTGTCTTTATCAAGGAAACAATCACTGATAGCAGTTATTAGAAAAGATGTGGACGACAATAATTTAAACACACACCAGTATTACTTTAATGGTGGGAATTATTCTGAAATAACACATTTTGGGTTTTTATTGTTAACATTCCATTAGGGGGTGCCATTTCTCTGTGCTTTGACAGTGACGTCACTATTTTGAATTTACCACCCATCTTCGTCCACTTATCAGAGGTCGAGTTGCGGGGGCAACAGCCTAAGCAGAGAAACTCAGACTTCCCTCGTTACTTCGTCCAGCTATTCCAGGGGGATCCCAAGGCATTCCCAGGCCAGCTGGGAGACATGGTCTCTCCAACGTGTCCTGGGTCTTCCCCAAGGCTTTCTTTCGGTTGGACGTGGTATCCGGGGGACATTTTGATCAGATGCAAACCACCTCATCTAGCTCCTTCCAATGCACAGGAGCAGCGGCTTTACTCTGAGTTCCTCCCGAAAACAGAGCTTCTCACTCTTTTCTAAAGGAAGCGCCCCAACACCCGACGGAGGAAACTAATTTTGGTTGCTTGTACTCAGGATCTTGTCCTTTCAGTCATAACCCAAAGCTCATGACCATAGGTGAGGATAGGGACATAGATCGACCGGTAAATTGAGAGCTTTGCCTATCGGCTCAGCTCCTTCTTCACCACGACAGACTGATGAAGGGTCCTTACCACTGCATGCACCTGTCAATCTCACGATGCACTCTTTCCTCAATCGTGAACAAGACCCCCGAGGTACTTGAACTCCTCCACATGGGGAAAGATCTCGGAGAATGCACTCCACCCTTTCCGGACAAGAATCATTTTTAATTTTACCTCACTTAAAAACACTTCATAGAAAAATTGCTTTTTCACAATGCAGAAAAAACACAAGTATGAAGAAAATGCATGTACAGTATGTAAATAAAAATTGCCAGTACTTCAATTGCATGTGCATAAAAAATGTCTCCCAAACGAACAACTCGCAACTGCGAATCGGTTCTCATCGTTCACTTTAGAAAGCAATTCGAAAGATTTGATGCGTTCGAAAGACGCAACTGAAAAAACATACTCAAAATAAACAAGCACACTTAAACCAATATGGCACTCTCTTATATATAAAATGTGAATATAAACACAGACACACAAATAAAAATAAATTTTATGTAAGCAAAAATATCTTTAATCTGTGCCTTTTGGTTTGGTATTATGTCCAGTTCTACTTTCAAATGTTACATCTAAAGTAAAGTAACGCCCCTTTATGTTAAAATTAATGTAATTTAAATAATTTACTTTCTGTTTCTAGATGCGTTCAATAAGTGCAATGTTAGATGTATTTCTGTGGAAAATGTGTGAACCCACTTGTATGTAAACATGATTGCATGAAGTCAAGTGACTCAGTCTGCTCCTTCTGTGCCCACTGCGGCCACTGCCGACACATAGTAGGGTCCCTCTTTCAGATAG
Source organism: Entelurus aequoreus (assembly GCF_033978785.1). Lineage (NCBI taxonomy): Eukaryota > Metazoa > Chordata > Actinopteri > Syngnathiformes > Syngnathidae > Entelurus > Entelurus aequoreus. Next base: position 22,727,745 of record NC_084751.1, on the reverse strand, counting down.
GCCTTGAGAGAGATGTAATTCTGAGTGCCAAGTATGTCCGCCGCCGTCGAAGAACTCACAAGTGAGCCCACCAGTTCAAACTTGGCATCTTTGGCCTCTTTGCTTTGACCAGAAGAACGATCCAGAATAAACTCCATGAAACCAGGTGAGCCAATCATTAACTTCTGACCCCACGGCTGAGTGCCAATGGCCTTGGAGAAATGTACATAAAAAAGAGACAGCTGTGGATAAAGAGGACAATACATTGTGTATGCAAGCGGCTGAGGTACTTACAGTGAAGACCCTCAGGGCACCACAGTGCAGCTCTGGGAACGGCTGAGTGCTGATGGTGCGAATCATGTCAACAGGCTGTTTGGATAAAAGGCGGAACCACGACTCCGAAAGGGCCAGCAGATCTTCTGTCTGTTGTTCTGGCTAGTAAAAGAACACCAGCGATCAACATTGATAGTACTCAAACTACAGTATATATATTTCTTACGTGGAGCTATACATACCTGCAGAGTGAGGAGTTGTGATATGGCCTCCAAACTGCGCACTCTGAGCTCTGTTGCGCCAGCGCTGGCGAGCTGGCTTATCCTTACCAATACCGCATTAAATCTGTCCCCTGCGGCAGTGGGAGCATAAAGTTTGTTTTATTTCTAATAACAAAACATATTCCACTCTGCACAGTTGGTTTGCTTTTTACTTTGCCTTTTGTGCCACACACATTCAAGAACAAAGACAAAAAAGAGGCCAAGCGGTGTTGAGAGAAGATAATGTGAAGTCAGCTGACTCACATTCACAGGGTCTCTGCAGGTTTCAATAAGTCAAATGTAGGACTTTTACATGCTTTTTTAAGACCATAATGAATATAATTTAATACCATTTCACATCCATATGAACAACAAAGTACAAAGACAAAGGAAAATCAGAGGGCCAGAATGAATTGCAAGTATATAAATTCATTCACTGCTCTCTCACATTGGAAAACAAAATGATTAAACCAGACCTGGGCATTCTGCGGCCCGCGGGCCGCAACCGGCCCTTTGTGCGTCCCTGTCCGGCCCGCATGAGGCCAATTATAAATTACAAAATACATTTTAAAAAGTATCTATGTCGAGTGTGCAATACAACGGTGCTGCTTTTGTTTTGAAAATCGTTATTTGTATTACTTCCGTGTGGACGTATGCGTGATTGTGAGTGAATGTGAACAACTGCAATTACAAAATAAAGTTGAAAAAACATCTATGTCCTGCGCGCAATACAACTGTGCTGCTTTTATTTTGAAAAGTATTATTTATGGGCGTGTGTCCGTGTGTAACCTGCGAGTGAACGTGCACATGCAGCGACAAGTGATGCACGGTTTACACCCGAGACGCCAAAAAGAGAAAAGTTGATGAGGAATGCCGTGTTTTCAACAACACATGAACTGCAAAGCAACGTCCCCTCACCTAAGGTGCGTGCCTGCGCAATTGCGCACTGCTCAAGCGTCCGCTGCGCGCAGCAAGTATATATGCCGCGCACCAAATCAAATCCCATCTGAATTATAAACAAAATAAACATATTTATTCTATGTAATTTTGCAATGCAACTTTGAGTGACAGTGACAACAAGCGGCCCTAACGGTGTTCGTCAACACCGTTCAATTGAACACCGTTCAATTATTGTAACGTCTATCGAGATGCTTCGAGGACAGGAATTATATCGATCACTTTATTGAACAAAACTGTTTATATTCGGACATAACCACACCAAAAACATGAGTAAAACAATTCTATCTCGAAAAACTAGTCATTTTCTGCCGTACAAACCAGGCCAAAACCAACTTGTCATCTGTCACCAACACGCATAGCACTAAACCACTGGTGCGTTTAAGGCCACACAAAAAGTCGGACAACTCAAACACCACACAAAGTTACACTATGACTCCTCAGTCATTTGTGTGCTTATTTTACTGTCATTTATTATTAATGTTAATTTATATATATTAGTCATGGAATGCTGTTACACACACTATGTTGAAGTATTACTATTATTATTATTATTATTATTATTTATCTTACGGTATATATCAAAAATAATATTGAGCAAAATTTAATTGAAATATTGTCGATGTGGCCCTCCAGCAGTGCTCGGGTAGCTCATGCGGCCCCCGGTAAAAATTAATTGCCCACCCCTGGATTAAACTAACTACACCAGAATCGCTATTGAAAAAAATATTAGCAAACATAACAGCCATTTTTCATACTTACCATGTAAATATTTTCTTGCAAAAACTGCAGCGTGCTTCATATCAACTGTTTTCATGTAACAACAACCAGAACAACAATATAAAGTCTGTGAAAGGTACTGTAAGCATCTCTGCTAAAACTAAATAGTTAATTTTGCAGGGTTTTTGCAGATGTTAAAATTGAGAAAAAAGATAAAAACATCTACAGTACTACTGCTGTATCTTCACAAAGTGTGAAAAACAGACAGAGCAATTGTCTAAAAAGAATTAGGGCAAGCCTCAAACAGAATTTGGATGTGCATAATGTGGATAACATTCAAATTTGCTCAGCTCATTTTGTATCTGGTATGTATTAATAAATTGTACCTGTTTTTGTGACTTTTTAAAAAAAAACATATTGCTAATAAACAAGATTACATTCACAAATCTTCCTTGGTTTGCTCATCCAACCATAAACTGAGTGTATACACTAAACAGACAACGTTATAGGTTCTAATGTCAGTTGCTGTATTTAACTTGGGAAAAAAATATTAGATTAGGCATGATGAGCTGACCTGAAATTATTGGAATATATACAAACCCTGTTTCCGTATGAGTTGGGAAATTGTGTTAGATGTAAATATAAACGGAATACAATGATTTGCAAATCATTTTCAACCCATATTCAGTTGAATATGCTACAAAGACAATATATTTGATGTTCAAACTGATAAACTTTTCTTTTTTTTTGCAAATAATCATTAACTTTAGAATTTGATGCCAGCAACATGTGACAAAGAAGTTGGTAAAGGTGGCAATAAATACTGATAAAGTTGAGGAATGCTCATCAAACACTTATTTGGAACATCCCACAGGTGAACAGGCAAATTGGGAACAGGTGGGTGCCATGATTGGGTATAAAAGTAGATTCCATTCAGTCATTCACAAACAAGGATGGGGCGAGGGTCACCATTTTGTCAACAAATGCGTGAGCAAATTGTTGAACAGTTTAAGAAACACCTTTCTCAACCAGCTATTGCAAGGAATTTAGGGATTTCACCATCTACGGTCCGTAATATCATCAAGGGTTCAGAGAATCTGGAGAAATCACTGCACGTAAGCAGCTAAGCCTGAGACCTTCGATCCCTCAGGCTGTACTGCATCAACAAGCGACATCAGTGTGTAAAGGATATCACCACATGGGCTCAGGAACACTTCAGAAACCCACTGTCAGTAACTACAGTTGGTCGCTACATCTGTAAGTGCAAGTTAAAACTGTCCTATGCAAGGCGAAAACCGTTTATCAACAACACCCAGAAACGCCGTCGGCTTCGCTGTACCTGAGCTCATCTAAGATGGACTGATACAAAGTGGAAAAGTGTTCTGTGGTCTGACAAGTCCACATTTCAAATTGTTTTTGGAAACTGTGGACGTCGTGTCCTCCGGACCAAAGAGGAAAAGAACCATTCGGATTGTTATAGGCGCAAAGTGTAAAAGCCAGTATCTGTGATGGTATGGGGGTGTTCTAGTGCCAAAGACATGGGTAACTTACACATCTGTGAAGACACCATTAATGCTGAAAGGTACATACAGGTTTTGGAGCAACATATGTTGCCATCCAAGCAACGTTACCATGGACGCCCCTTATTTCAGCAAGACAATGCCAAGCCACGTGTTACATCAGCGTTTCTCAAAGTGTGGGGCGCGCCCCACTGGTGGGGAATAGAGACATGACAGGTGGGGCGCGAGGAACGGGAGGAAATTTGATATTTTTTATTTTTTTATTATTATATTCTTTGATTTTTTTTTTTTACTATGCTTTCATTTTCTATACACACTGGAAATCACTTTGTGATTCTGTCTGTGAAATCCGCTATATAGATAAATGTAAATTACTTATTTTTCCTGTATGCTTTACATTTCTAGGTAGGAGCGAAAGTTTGACAGACAGCAACAGTAACTAATGGGGGCGGGGCTAAGCGGAAGCTTTGTGAATGGCGAGTCACTGTGCGAGGATTTGCTGTTTTGCAAATACATAAAAAATAGAGCCACTGCTGATGAGCTGTTCAAGATAATGGACAGTTTCCTCAAAGAACACGACCTTAAATGGGAAAACTGTGTGGGCTTTTGATCTGATGGCGCGCATGGCAAAGTCAAGAAACGGGCTGCAGGCTCTAATAAAGAGGGTTGCGCCAAATGCGCATTGGACACAATGTGTCATTCACCGGGAAACACTCGCGTCAAGGCAGCTCAGCCCCGTATTCAATGAGGTTTTAACAGTGACAGTGTCAAGCCTGCAACCCCGATTTGAAAAGCTGTGCAGTGCAAAACAGGCTCATTGCAGCCACTAATGCTGGAGTACTGTAAAACTCATGTTCACTTGCCCTGTCCTCCTTTTTTTGGCAAAGATTGCAAAGTGGCCACTTTTATTTTCATTTATTATTGAACTTGATGCAAGCTATTTGATTTATTATTGAACTTGATGCAAGTTATAACACTTATTTGATTTATTATTGAACTTGATGCAAGTTATAACACTTTTTTTGATTTATTATTGAACTTGATGCAAGTTATAACACTTTTGTTTTATTTATTATTGAACTTGATGCAAGTTATAACACTTTTATTTGATTTATTATTGAACTTGATGCAAGTTATAACACTTTTTTTGATTTATTATTGAACTTAATGCAAGTTATAACACTTTTGTTTTATTTATTATTGAACTTGATGCAAGTTATAACACTTTTGTTTTATTTATTATTGAACTTGATGCAAGTTATTTGATTTATTATTGAACTTGATGCAAGTTATAACACTTTTATTTGATTTATTATTGAACTTGATGCAAGTTATAACACTTTTTTTGATTTATTATTGAACTTGATGCAAGTTATAACACTTTTTTTGATTTATTATTGAACTTGATGCAAGTTATAACACTTTTGTTTTATTTATTATTGAATTGATGCAAGTTATTTTATTTGATATTGAACTTGATGCAAGTTATACCACAGCTGCACAGTTATTTTATTTATTATTGAACTTGATTTTATTTTATGTTATTGAGTTTGAATGTATAAAACTTGATGTTACTTGATGTTCGATAAATTTGAAAATGTTAAGCTTGGCATTAGCGTTCTGTTGGGGCGATGGGGGCAGGTGGGGCTTGAAAACTCCCCCTTGTCCAAAGTGGGGGATGACAAAAAAAGTTTGAGAACCACTGTGTTACATCAACGTGGCTTCAAAGTAAAAGAGTGCGGGTACTAGACTGGCCTGCCTGTAGTCCAGACCTGTCTCCCATTGAAAATGTGTGGCGCATTATGAAGCCTAAAATACTACAACGGAGACCCCCGGACTGTTGAACAACTTAAGCTGTACATCAAGCAAGAATGGGAAAGAATTCCACCTGAGAAGCTTAAAAAATGTGTCTCCTCAGTTCCCAAACGTTTACTGAGTGTTGTTAAAAGGAAAGGCCATGTAACACAGTTGTGAACATGCCCTTTCCCAACTACTTTGGCACGTGTTGCAGCCATGAAATTCTAAGTTAATTATTATTTGCAAAAAAAAATAAAGTTTATGAGTTTGAACATCAAATATCTTGTCTTTGTAGTGCATTCAATTAATTATGGGTTGAAAATGATTT